>NW_013542045.1:1336-1637 GCF_000499545.2 Eimeria tenella
GGCCTCTTTGCCCTCGTCACTTCCATCGGCTTTGGGGGCGCTCTGGCGCATGCAGTGATCAGCAGCAACAGCAGCTACACCCCACAACTGCTGCAGCAGCAAACTACTGTTGACTGGAAGCACATGCACTTTCCCCTGGTCTCCCACCAACACTTGCAGCAGCAGCAGCAGCAGCAGCAGCAGCAGCACGCGCTGCAGCAGCTACTTCAGCCCACCTTGATCCGCCACTTCTGGTCGCCTCCAGAGGCACCAGCTCGGGCAGCAGCCGCAGCCACGGCAGCAACAGCAGCAGCGGCAGCCG
>NW_013542045.1:1679-2931 GCF_000499545.2 Eimeria tenella
GCAGCAGCAGCAACTGAAAGGCCCCCAAAAGGACCTCTGCTGCTGCTGTGCGCAGCAGCAACTCAACACTTGTGGCTGCAGTCTCTCAAGGGCTCAGCAGTGAGCGTTGCTGCTCTTCCGCTGCATAGCACGGAAGAAGATCTGCTGCCGATCCTGCAGCAGCAGCAGCAGCAGCACAAGCACCACGAGCAGCATGATCGGCGCCATCCCCGACAGCGCCTGCAGCAGCAGCAAAAGCAGCTGCTGCAGCAGCAGCAGCAGCAAGAAAGAGGCTGGGGCTGCATTGTTCTGGGCGCGTTTGCCGACTGGGCGTTTTCAAGTGCCGCAGCTCAGCAGCAGCAGCAGCAGCAGCAGCAGCAGCAGCCACGTTCGCTGCACTGGCTTCTCCAGGGCTACCATCTGCTTCTGCTGCTTTTGCAGAGTCTAGAGACGCTGGGTGAGCAGCAGCAGCACCTTCCTCCTGTGCTGCTGCTGCTGCAGCTGCCCAGCGAAAAGGCGGGAAGCAGCCTCACAGACAGCAGCAGCAGCAACAGCAGCAGCAGCAGCAAGTGCAGCACGTGCTGCTGCGGGGAAGCATCTCTGGCTGCTGAGGGGCTTCTGCAGCTGCTGGTGGAGACAGCAGCCAGCCTCTGCAGCAGCAGCAGACGACGCCTGCGCATTTCTGTAGCTGTTTATGAGCAGCAGCAGCAGTTGCTGCAGCAGCAGCAGCAGCCAGCAGCAGAGTTGCTGCAAGACCTCTTTGCGGCAGCAGCAGCAGCTGGATGGCCGCAGTGCTTCCGCGTCATGAGCTCCGCAACAAGTATGGCTACATCAGCAGCAGCAGCAGGAGCAGCAGCAGGAGCAGCAGCAGCAGTAAACGGTCATGTTGAAGTGCAGCAGCAAAGTTCCGCGCTGCCGCTGCCGCCCAGGGCCCCCTCGCTGCAGCACAGGCGCGAGGGTTGGGCCCACTTGTTTGTGCTGCGGGACGCTTCTCAGGCGCTGCTGCAGCAGCTGCAGCAGCAGCTGCAGCAGCAGCAGCGGCAGCAGCAGGAGCAGCGGCAGCAGGAGCGGCAGCTGCAGCAAAGCTATAAATTCAATGCATGCAAAATCCTCAAGACCCTTTCCGGGGGGCCCCCCTTGGGGGCCCCCCTAATTTGCGTCCGCGTTTTAGCTGCTGCTCTAGGCGAGCAGGAAGCTGTGCAGCTCATGCAGCAGCCTACTGGGGTCACGCGTGAGCTGCTGCTGCTGCTGCTGCTGCTGCTGCTGCTGCTGC
>NW_013542045.1:3010-3305 GCF_000499545.2 Eimeria tenella
ATGGTGCTGCTGCTGCTGCTGCTGATGATGATGATGATAATGATGATGCTGCTGCTGCTGTTGCTCTTGTTCCCGCGGCTGTGGCTGCTGCTGGTGCTGCTGATGATGATGCGGCTGGTGCTGCTGCTGTTGCTACTGCTGCTGATGATGGGGGGGCTGCTGTTAGTGGCGCTGCTACTGCTGCTGGTGATGATGGGGCTGTTGCTGCTGCTGCTGATGACGAGATGGGGTTGTTGCTGCTGCTGTTCCCACTCTGGCGGTTGCAGCAGCAGCAGCAGCAGCGGCTGCTGCTGCT
>NW_013542045.1:3405-3553 GCF_000499545.2 Eimeria tenella
CCCTTCGAGAAGCAAAGAAGACAAAAGAGATTAGGAACTAAAGAAGAAATAGAAGCAATTCAATGCAAAGTGCATGCACTGTGTCTGCTGCACCTGCCTCCGGGTGTGCTGCTGCAGCAGCAGCAGCCGCTGCAGGAACTGGGGGTCG
>NW_013542045.1:3653-4308 GCF_000499545.2 Eimeria tenella
AGCTCCAATGCAGTGTGATGCGGCCGCTGCCATTTGCTGCTGCATTTTGCTGACACTATTTGCTGCTGCTATTTGCTGCTGCTGCTGCTGCTCTGTGTTTTTTGGGCCTTTGCTGCTGCAGATTCTCTGGGGCTTCGCTTCGCAGGCGTCGTGTGCCACCCTCCCTCTTTCCTGGAGCCGGCTCTGCAGCAGCAGAAGCAGCAACAGCAGCAGCAGCAGCAACAGCAGCAGCAGCAGCAGTTCAGGGTTGGAACTGCAGTTTGCGGCGTGGCTGTGGGGTGTATAGGCAGCTATGCACTTTGCCCCCCCACAATTTTGGCTCCCATTTATTCCAGTTTTTCTTTTGAAGCTGCATGCAGTTTGCAGCTAAGTTTGGTGCTGCTGCAGCAGCTGCTGCAGCAGCTGGAAGCAGCAGGAATTGAGGTGACTCCGCAGCTGCGGCTGTACATCGACGGCGCAGCAGCAGGAGCGGGGCTGCTGCTGCTGCAGCACTGTGTCGCGAAGGGCGCAGCAGTTGCTGCTGCCTGCAGGTCGGTGCAGCAGCAGCAGCTGCTGCAGCAGCTAGGAGTCCAGGAACTCCTCATGCTTCAGCCAGCAGCCAATCAGCAGCAGCAGCAGCAGCAGCAGGTGCTGCAGGACGAGGTGGAGGTTATGG
>NW_013542045.1:4443-4884 GCF_000499545.2 Eimeria tenella
TCGCTGTTATCTCTCTTGAAACAGCAGCAGCAGCACAACTACCGGGAGCAGCAGACTACAGGAGCAGCAGAAGCAGCAGAAGCAGCAGAAAGCCTTTCTGAATGGTGCAGCAAGGGCGAGCAGCTGCTGCAGAAAGGCTGGGCCCCTCATGCCCCTGCTGCTGTGCTGCGGCTGTCGCAGCAAGATGCAGCAGCAGCAGCAGCAACAGCAGCAGAGGCATACGAGCTGCTCGCGCAGGAAGGCCGAGTTGGAGACGTTGTGTTGTCTCTAGACAATCTCCCCCGCAGCTTTGCTGCAGCAGCAGCAGCAGCAGCAGGTGTTTCTACTGCTGCTGCTGCCAGCGCCTCCCACGGTGTTTTCAGGCACCCCGAAAAGCAGCAGCAGCTGCAGCAGCAAGAACTAAAGGAGCAGCAGCTCCAACGGCAGCAGCCACCCCACCCA
>NW_013542045.1:4952-5362 GCF_000499545.2 Eimeria tenella
GTACAAGCAGCCGCAGCAGCAGCAGAAGCAGGACCAGCAGCAGCAGCAGAGCCAGCAGCAGCTCGCTCAGCAGCAGCAGCTCGCTCAACAGCAGCAGCTCGCTCAGCAGCAGCGGCTTGCGCAGCAGCAACAACGGCAGCAGCGCGCGCAGCAGCAAAAGGGGCTGCCCGCGCCTTCTGCTGCGTCTGCCCCCGGCAGCTGGGAGGCCGAGGTTGCATGCGCTGTGCTGCTGATCGACGCAGCAGCAAACAGCAGCAGCAGCAGCAGTAGCAGCAGTGTTGCTGTGTCTGCATGCCGCTGGCTGCTGGGAGAAGGGGTGTCCCATGTGCTGCTGCTGACGCCGCTGCTGCAGCTGCCGGAGGAGCTGATGACGGAAGAGGGAGCTGCGCTGCTGCTGCAGCAGCAGCAGG
>NW_013542046.1:0-217 GCF_000499545.2 Eimeria tenella
TACACATATATATTTATATAAATATATATATATACATATTTAGATATATTTATAAATAAATAAATATTTGTTTATTTATTTACAATTATATGTAAATACTTATACACTTTAATGCAAATTCGTTAACTCAAACGCACATATGGATGCATGCATAAAACAACAAAGCAGCAGCAGCGATTTTCGCAGTTGGAGTTAAACTAAACCTCGCGAAGAGTAA
>NW_013542046.1:292-460 GCF_000499545.2 Eimeria tenella
TTAAAATAATTAAATCCTCAAACCAACAAAAAACCCTCCGACTCCCGCGGGCCCCGAAAGCCGCATGCGTGGGGTGTCTCGGGAGCTGGGATCGTCTCCAGCCCCACACTCTGGGGTGTACGTACACCCCGCGGCCCCACACCCTCCCCCACCAACTCTTCCGCGTCT
>NW_013542046.1:559-1258 GCF_000499545.2 Eimeria tenella
CCCCCCGGGGGCCCCCCAGCAGCGCCTGCATGCAACCAAAAGCCAAATTAAAAGGAATAAAAGAAAAAGTGCCAACAGATTCCAAAAACGAAACCCCAGGGGACTCCAGAGACTTGCAGAGAACTCTGCGGGGATTCGAACGGCCCGGATGGGGGGGTAGGACGGCGGAAGGGGGCCCTCTGCTGCTGCTGCTGCTGCTGCTGCTGCTGCTGCTGCTTGGCGCGCGCTGCGCTTGGAGGCGTGCAGCACCTGGTGCAGCAGCTGGCCCGTCTCTGCGTCCACGAAGTTCATTCGAATCTCTTCTTTGGAGACTTCTGTAAAAACAAATCCATGAACAGTTTGCTGAAAGAGACAATTCGAATCTTTGCAAACTTCCGTCTCCTTGCTGCAGCTGCTGCCCAGCAGCGCAGCAGCGCAGCAGCGGGGGCCCCTCGCATGCAGCTTCGACCCCGACCCGCTTATCACCTGCTCCAGGGGGGCCCCCGTCTTCTCGGGGCCCCACAGCTGCAGCAGCAGCAGCGCAGCAGCAGCAGCAGCGCAGCAGCAGCAGCGGGGGGAGGACGGAGTTAGAGGCAGCAGTTTGCAGGAGTTCCGGAAACCCTTTAGGCGCTAACATCTGCCCAGGACATCAAACCCTAAACCCTAAACCCTAAACCCTAAACACTCGACTGCGAAGGCGCGGCGGCGCGCACAGCGCGC
>NW_013542047.1:0-260 GCF_000499545.2 Eimeria tenella
GCGGGGGGCCCCGCCAGCTGCTTGCTGAGCTGGGGGGCCCCCAGCAGCAGCTGCTGCTGCACCTTGTAGGTACTTATTAGCCGCCCCAAACCTCCTGCTGCAGCACAACGGGGGGCCCCCAACTCCGGCCCCACACCCCCCACTCCCGACTCTATTTGCAGCATTTCCAAAGCCACTTGGCACCCCAAATAGGGGGCCCCAACCCACCCATTCACAACACGGGGGCCCCCCAGGGGGCCCCCTAGGGGGGCCCCCCAGGG
>NW_013542047.1:360-623 GCF_000499545.2 Eimeria tenella
TGTCTCTGTCTCTGTCCCTGTCTCTGTCTCTATCTCTATCTCTGTCTCTGTCCCTGTCCCTGTCTCTGTCTCTGTCGCGCTCATCAGCGCCGTCTGTCCTCCGCCTGGAACTCGAGCGGTCTCTCTGCAAATCAAAAAACACCAAAAACCCTAAACCCTAAACCCTAACCCCTAAACCCTAAACCCTAAGCGCTGGCAGTGGGTGTCGTACTCACCTCGTCCCGCGCCATCTCTCCCCCCTCTGGGCTCCGTACAAGCCTCAA
>NW_013542047.1:653-2235 GCF_000499545.2 Eimeria tenella
CCCCCAAGGGGGCCCCCTGGGGTGCATGCAGACTGAGAGAGTCGTCGAGCAGCAGCCTAAAAATAAACACAAAAAAGAAAACCAATTTAGGGTTTAGGGTTTTGTTTGATTCTCCCTAAGGGGGCCCCAGGAGTGCCGGGAGCCCCCCAAAAATAACTCCCAAAAAGGGCACTCCGGGGAGCCCCTGGGAGCCCCCAAAAGGGTACAGTGGACCCCTGGGGGCCCCCTGGGGGCCCCCAGGGGGCCCCGTGAAGGGCCCCAGGTTGAATGTATGGCTGCCCCGACATTCTTGGGGCCAAGGATTTAGGGTTTAGGGTTTACCTGATAAGGGCTTCTGCTGCAGGGACCTCAGCAGCAAACTCGATGCCGTCTTCCCCTGTGGGGCCCCCGCGGACGCAGCTAATGGAATACTCCTTGCTGCTACTGCTGCTGCTGTTGCTGCTGCTGCTGCTGCTGCTGCTGCTGCTGCAAACAAAACCCACAATGTGCTTCCGTGAAGACGCTTGCGCCTTTGCTTCACTCAGGCCGCAGCAATTTTCCCTAAACCCTAGACCCTAACCCCTAAACCCTAAACCCTAAACCCTACCTGCAGAGGGGCAGCGTCAGGCTAAGAAACCACGCAGACATAAAGGGGGTTCCCAAAACCTCCGAAGGGTTTAGGGGCTCCCCCCACACATCGCACAAGTCAGCTCTAAACCCTAGCTCCAAACCCTCCGCCGTCCTGAACCGCAAACCCTAACCCTAAACCCTAAACCCTAAACCCTAGACCCTTAGCCGTACGCCCCAAATCCCATCTCCATGCTAAATAAACTCCGACCCCCAACCCCCTCAACCCCAAACCCCAAACCCTAAACCCTAAACCCTGGACCCCAAACCCTAAACCCTAAACCCTAAACTGACTTTCTCTGTACTCCCTCAACTTGTTGCGCAAAGCGCTGCATAGAGAGGGGCCCCTGCAGCGAGAGGAGGGCGGTTTTGGCCGAGGGTTTGAAGGAGAACCTCAAACCGCTTTTCCTTAGCAGATCGCACACCCAAACCCTAAACCCTAAACCCTAAACCCTAGATGAGGGGCGCTCGGGCGCGCGCGAGCCGGCGCCAGCGCCGCTCCGGGACCTGCTGCTGGCCGCCCTCTCCGGCCCAGGGCCACTGCCTAGGGCTTAGGGTTTAGGGTTTAGGGTTTAGGGTTTACGAGCAGAAGTTGGCGAGCTCGGCCAAGTGCTCGAACACGTGGGAGGGGGCAAAACCCGAACCCCAAACCTCCACAACTTCTTTTGTCTTAACCACTAAACCCTCGTCGAGAATTAAACCCTTGGAGTCCAGCAGCAGCGCAGCACTGGCCTCCCCGGACTGCAGCAAACCCACCCAAACCCTAAACCCTAAACCCTAAACCCTAGACCCTCGCTGCACCCAGCAGCGCGCCCCAGCGGCAGCAAGGGCGGCAGCAACAGCAGCAGCAGACTTTCCAGCGCCAGCAGCACTCGCAGCAGCACCAGCAGCAGTGCAGCACTAACAGCAGCAGCAGCATTACCAACAGCAGCACTGCAGCACTAACTGCAGCAGCAGCAGCAGCAGCAGCAGCACC
>NW_013542048.1:0-560 GCF_000499545.2 Eimeria tenella
TCTTGTTTTTTTTGCTGCTACAGCAGCAGCAGCAGCAGCAGCGCTCAAAACCGATCCAAACTGCCAGTCAGAAAGCTTACTGTCTTGCTGCTGCGGCTGCAGCAGCAGCAGCGCCGGGGGACGCGGTGCAACGTCCTGCAAGTAGCGCTGCAGCAGACGATTGCTGCTGCTGCTGCTGCTGCTGCTGTTGTGCTGCTGCTGCTGACAGTCACCGGGAGGCAGCTCGAGGTCCGCAATGTGATTCACAGCAGAAAGGCAGTGTTGCTCCTCCAGCAGCACAAACAATACATTTGTTTCTGCTGCTGCTGCTGCTGTTGCTGCTGTTGCTGCTGCTCCCCGTTCTGCCGCTGGTGCTGCTGCTGCTGCTCCCCGTTCTGCCGCTGCTGCTGCTGCTGCTGCTGCTCCAGCTCCTGCTTTGTCAGCTGCCTGCGGAAGGTAAGTCGAAGTGGAAAAGCGGCCCTTTGCTTTCGATTTGCTGCTGCTGCTGCGGTCATTGCTGCTGTTGCTGCCGTTGCTGCTGCTGCTGCTGCTGCTGCCAGCTGTGCTGCTGCAGCTGCCTA
>NW_013542048.1:660-849 GCF_000499545.2 Eimeria tenella
TTGCTGCAGTAGATAGCCAGCTAGCTACTTTGATGGGGCAGCTAGCTAGCCAGCTAGCTAATCAGCCAGCTAGCTAGCTAGCCAGCTGGCTAGCTGTAGAGACAGGGCCCGAGGAAAGTTTTGGAGTTTTACAGCTAGCCATGCGCAGTATCTCATCTGCTGCTGCTGCTGCTGCTGCTGCTGCTGCAG
>NW_013542048.1:880-1212 GCF_000499545.2 Eimeria tenella
ACACTCGAAACCCAAAGGAATAGAAACACACAAACCTTCCATCCCTGTTGAATCCTTAAAAAAGGAAGCAGAGCTGAGAAGTGCATCCGCAGCAGCAGCAGCAGCAGTTGCTGCTGCTGCTGCTGCTGCTCTTTCGGGTGCCGTTGGTGCTTCTGCTGCTGCTGCTGCTGCTGCTGCTGCTGCTGGCTGTATGTGAGTCTTGGCGGCTGTCAGCCGCTGCGAGAAGAGCAGATCCTTCAGCAGCAGCAGAAGCGCCTGCAATTCTTCCCTGCTGCTGCTGCTGCTGCTGCTGCTGCCGCAGCTGCCGCACGGCGCCCGCGGCCTCTCACAAA
>NW_013542048.1:1260-1584 GCF_000499545.2 Eimeria tenella
GCCCCAGCTGTCCTCTGTGCTGCAGTGGAGGCAGCTGCTGCTGCTGCTGCTGCTGCTGCTGTTTGTCGCAGTGGAAATCGGCGTGCTTTCCTCCCACGTAGCAGCAGCAGCAGCTGCAGCAGCAGCAGCAGCTTTGTGTGCCGGATGATTTGCTGCTGCAGCAGAGCCCCAGAAACCTTCGTCAGCAGCAAGCAGCAGCACCTGCTGCAGCAAACGCGAATCCCCTCTGTGTCTCCACTGCGTCCCCTTTAAGCCAGCTAGCACTAGGCCTGCAGCAGCAGCAGCAGCAGCAGCAGCAGTAGCAGCAGCAGGTGCAGTCTCCTT
>NW_013542048.1:1650-1905 GCF_000499545.2 Eimeria tenella
CTGCCGCAAGCTGCAGCAGCAAAACACGCGAGCAGCAAAACTACAAACGTGGCGGCAGCGGCAGCAGCAGCGTACCCATGAAGGCTTCAGGAAAAGCAGCTGCTTCTCCCATGGTCGCTCTGCTGCTGTTGCTGCTGCTGCTGCTGCTGCTGCCAGCAGCCACAGACTTTGCAAGCCACGCGCACGCTACTGCAGCCGCAATCCGCAGCAGCGTCTCTTGAGATATAACAGCAGCAGCAGCAGCTGCTGCTGCTG
>NW_013542048.1:1948-2284 GCF_000499545.2 Eimeria tenella
TGCTGCTGGCTCCTGTGACGCTGCTGCTGCTGCTCCTCTTGCCGGAAAGCTCTCCAGAGCAGCACTCGGGAGACCCAGCGCTGCTGCTGCTGCTGCTGCTGCTGCAGAGTCCACAGCCACGCCCTGCGCGCCATTCTCTGCTGCTGCTGCTGCTGCTGCTGCTGCTGTTTGAAGGGCCTCGCTAAGAAGCTGTTGCGTTGCTGGTAGCTGCAAGAGCTGCTGCAGTTGGTGGGGAGCCGCATGCAGCAGCAGCGCAGCAGCAAAGCGTATGGTTTGAGTCTGTATCTGCTGCAGCTGCTGCGGCAGCAACAGCTGCTGCTGCCGCTGCAGCTGCAG
>NW_013542049.1:0-201 GCF_000499545.2 Eimeria tenella
GTGTCTAGGGTTTAGAGTCAAGGATCTAGGGTTTAAAGGCAAGACCTTAGGGTTTAGGGTTTAGGGTTTAGGGTTTGATAAGAGTCACGGATCCAAGCCCTAGGGCCCAGGCACCGCTTCAAGGCCTCGCCTTCCACGGCAAGGCCCCAGTGCTTAGGGTTTAGGGTTTAGGGTTTAGGGTTTAGGGTTTGGCGCACGAGG
>NW_013542049.1:342-1304 GCF_000499545.2 Eimeria tenella
ACCGTAGGGCCTCAAGGGGACGCAAAGGGACGCCGGAGTTTCTCCTGTGTCTTGCTGCTGCTGCTGCTGCTGCTGCATCTCCTCAAAAGGCCATTCTTCTTCTTGCAGCAATTCGGGGACCACATAGCCCAGCAGCAGCTGCAGCCGCGCGTACCCCAGCTGTACGTACACCCCACACCCCACACCCCACACTTCTGCTGCTGCTGCTGCTGCTGCTGCGCAGCAGATCTCCGCACCCCAGTACCCCCCTTTCTCTATTTTTTTCTGTTTCCTCTCTCCCTCTTTTATTTCTCTTTATTTTTTTTAACTTTAATTTTATATTTCTTTTATATATACTTTTTCTCTATTTCATCTTTCTTTTATTTCTCTTCTATCTTTCATTTATTTCCCTTCTGTCTCTTTTCTGCTCCTCATTTCTGTCTCCTCTAAACTCTCTCTCCAAACCCTCCCAAAACCCTCACAGATGCTTTTTTAAAACCCTCACAAAACCCTCACAAATATCTTTCCAAAACCCTTACAAAACCCTCGAGAATATTTCTCCAAACCCTCCAAAAATCCCACAAAGCCCCCACTAAACCCTAAACCCTAAACCCTAAACCCCCCAAAACCCTCCAGAAACCTTAAAAAACCCTCCCAAAACACTAAGCTCCCCTCCGAAACCCCAACAAACCCTCCGAAAACCCTAGACCCCCCTCCAAAACCCTAGCCCCTCTCTAAACCCTAAACCCTTTCTCCAGAGTCCCCTCACTCTATAAAAAGCACTTGCTGCTTCTTCTGGAAATGCCAAACAAGCCAAACGACTAAAACCCTTCACTGCAGAAAAGGCCCTAAACGCTGCAGTTGAACACCTGCAAACCCTCCCCTCTCCCAAGTCCACTCCCTCCGTGGGGCCCCAGGGGGCCCCCCCGGGGGCCCCCTCGGGGGCCCCCCCGGGGGCCCCCCCGGGGCACCCCCCCGGGGCC
>NW_013542049.1:1442-1711 GCF_000499545.2 Eimeria tenella
CCAGGGCCCCTGAAAGAGAAGTGAGGCCCCGGGAATAGCGAAGTACCAAAGGGACTCCGTCAGGCAACACTGAGGGCCCATAAGGGTCCAAAGAGGAACTTGAATGGGGGCCCCTCATCAGGGGGGCCCCCAGGGAGGCCCTGCGGGAGGCGAGGCCCCGGTAGCCGGAGGCCCCCCGGGTCACCTCGGGGTCCCCCATTAAGGCCACGCGGACAGTCAGCTGCAGCAGCAGCAGCAGCAGCAGCAGCAGCAGCTGCAGGTGCAGCAGC
>NW_013542049.1:1746-2053 GCF_000499545.2 Eimeria tenella
AGGGATGTGCGCGGAAGAACGCCAACGGCTAGAACCAGGCAGATGGCACGGGACTGTAATGCTGCTGTTGCTGCTGCTACTGCTGCTGCTGCTGTTGCTGCTGCTGCTGCTGCTGCTGGGACAAAGAGACAAGAAAAGGGACAAGATGAGACAGAACTGGCGGCCCTACAGGGCCTACAGGGGCTGGGGGTACAGAAGAAGTGGGAGCCCTTTGTCTGCTTCTAATTCATCCCTTCTTAGCTGCTGCCACCTCCAGCAGCAGCAGCAGCAGCAGCTGCTGCTGCTGCTGCAGCAGAGAAGAAGTCAA
>NW_013542049.1:2215-2352 GCF_000499545.2 Eimeria tenella
TGCTGCTCGCGGTGGCTGTGTCTGTGGCTGAAGCTGACAAGAAGTGGGGGTTTCTGAAAGGTAAGGAAGTAAGAAGAGCGAGAGCCCCGCGAGGTCGATGCTGCTGCTGCTGCTGCTGCTGCTGCTGCAGCTGATCC
>NW_013542050.1:0-951 GCF_000499545.2 Eimeria tenella
CGGCAGCGGCAGCAGCAGCAGCAGCAGCAGCAGCAGCTAGAAGACACTGCGCTTCTAAGTGGCTGGGAGCTCACAGGAACCCAAGCCGCTCTGTGTACCCCTTTGGGGAGGAGGCCCCCCCTGCATTCTTACTGGGGGCCCCCAGGGCCCCCCAGGGGGGGTCCCCCGGGGGCCCCCCAAGGGAGCACCCCGGGGGGCCCCCCAGGGGGGCCCCCAGCACGGCAGACGGGCGGGTGCCCATGCTGTGGGGCCCCAGCAAGGGGCCCCTGCTTTGTCGAGGACTCGGGGGCCCCTGAGAGGCAGCTGCTGCTGCAGCAGCATTCCTGCTGCTCTTCGAACCAGTTGGTTGCTGCTGCAGCAGCAGCGCAGACAGCAGCAGCCGAAGCAGCGGCAACTGCTGCTGCTGCTGCTGCTGTGGCTACTGGGTGGAGCCCAGTGCGTGCAGGGGAGCGATGCCCAGCAGCTGCAGCAGGAGCAACCTCAACAGCAGCAGCAGCAGCAGCAGCAGGCAGCAGGGGCCCCCTGCTTCCCGTCTGCAGCGTCGAGGGGCCCCGTGGGGGCCCTTATCTGCAGGGGCCCCTCAGCAGCAGAGCCAACCCTGCTTTCCTGGGGAGGGTTAATGACTGCAGCAGCAGCGCGTTGCACTTCCAGCAGCAGCAGCAGCAGCAGCATAAGCAGCAGCAGCAGTTCTGTGGCTTGCAGCGCCAGCGCTCAGAGCCCCTTCACTGCAAATGCTGGGGGCCCCTGGCCCCTCCCAGAACGGCCCCCCGCCCCTTTGGGGGGCCCCCAGAAGCAGAGTGTGGGGCCCCCTCAGGTCCTGCTGCTGCTGCATGCATGCAGCAGCTGCTGTGCGAGCTGCCCCCTCTGGGGTCACCTGGGGGCCCCCTTCACCTGCTGGGGGGCCCCCGCCCTTGCAGCTGCTGCAGCAGCCGCTGCAGCACGATAGCCGGG
>NW_013542050.1:1051-1308 GCF_000499545.2 Eimeria tenella
CCCAAACCCTAAATCCTAAACCCTAAACCCTAAACCCTAGATGCCTCGATTAGGGGGAAAGATGGGCGCCCAAGGCCCCAGAATTAAAAAAAAAAACCCCAAGACCCTAAACCCTCAGAGGGTTTGGTTTTTCTTTTTATTTATTTCTTTTTTATTTCTTCGCTTATACTCTTCTCCCCAAAATTAAATCCATTTTATTTCCGTCTTCAAATCCAAGACCATTGCATGCACATTTTATTCAGTTAAATGCATGCAAT
>NW_013542050.1:1408-1654 GCF_000499545.2 Eimeria tenella
TAGTGCTTCTTCCCCTCCCCAGCCCCTGCAGCCGCAGCCCCAGCAGCAGCAGCAGCAGCAACAGCAGCAGCAGCAGCAGCAGCAGCAGCAAGGGCTCCAGATGACTAGTCCTTGCCTCATTGGGCACCAGCACACCCCACAGTGGGCCTCAGCGCCCCTTTCAACTCCTTTTTGATTTAGGGGGCCCCCGGGGGCCCCCCAAGACCATTTTGACAACGATATAGGTCTTGGGGGCCGCCGGGGAGC
>NW_013542050.1:1713-1843 GCF_000499545.2 Eimeria tenella
AGGGGCCCCCAAAGACTCCTCTAACAACAATATAGGTCTTGAGGGGCCCCTTGGGGCCCCCCAAGACCACTTTAACAACAATTAAGAAACTGGGGCCCCCTTGGGGGCCCCTAGCAGCAACAAGGGATAT
>NW_013542051.1:0-284 GCF_000499545.2 Eimeria tenella
CCCCCCCCCCGCTGCCTCAAGTCTTAGCAGCAGCAGCAGCAGCAGCAGCAAACCTTTGCCGATCCTGCTCTTCAGCAATTAAGTGCCTGCTGTTGCTGTTTCTTCAAGCAGCAGCACACAAACTGCTGGCACTCAAAGGCTAGCTCAGGGGAGCCAGGGGCTCCTAAGTGTCTCAAGAACCTCGAAGCAGCAAGCTGCAGCAATTGGTGGTCTGCAGCAGTTGCTGCTTCAACAGCAGCAGCACAGGCTGCAGCTCCTGCTGCAGTCACAGCAGCGCAGGCGCT
>NW_013542051.1:384-529 GCF_000499545.2 Eimeria tenella
TCTGCCGAGGAGAAGCAAAACCACCTCCATTAAAAGGGCCTTCTTCTCCACTTGCTGCTTCCTCCTCACTTACTGCCTGGGCACCAGCGCAGCAGCAGCAAAGGCGCGCAGCAACTGGCTGTTAGCAGCAGCAGCAGCAGGAGCT
>NW_013542051.1:562-2627 GCF_000499545.2 Eimeria tenella
CAGCAGCACCAAAGGCCCCTGCATTCGCGCAGCCCTAAAACCCGCGGGCTCAGGCCTGCTTCTGGAGCTGACCTGCTGCTGCTGCTGCTGCTGCTGTCGTGTTTATTGCAGTGGATTCTGCTGCTCTTCCCGCTCTTCTCTCCATTTGTTATGCTGAACGCCGCAGCACCAAAGGGAAATGCGGGACCGCTGCTTCTTCCACTTCTTGGCTCCTGGCTACTTTCTGCGTTGGCTGCTGCTGCTGCTGCTGCAGCTTCTGCTGCTGCTGCTGCTGCTTGCTGGAGAGCAGCATGCAGCTGCGCTCGCAGCAAGCCTTTCACGCCCACCAAGGGGCTGCTACCTCTCTTCCTTCATAGCCACGGGTAGACAGCAGCAGCAGCAGCACAGGGGCTGCAAGGAAGGCCCATCGTTTCTGAAGATTCCTGCTTCTGCTGCTGCTGCTGCTGCCGCTGTGAGGAGGCCAGCCCAGGGGTTGGGGGCCCGGCTGGTTCTGGTGGCAGCAGAGCAGCAGCAGCAGCAGCAGCGGCTTGTGCGCACGCGGGTTGCCGCTGCTCACATGGATGAGCCCGAGGATATGGAGGAGCTGCTGCAGCAAAGTTTGCTGCAGGAGCAGCAGGAAGAGAGAGAAGACCCCGCGGAAGTAGCAGCACGCAGCAGCAGCAGCAGCGAGGGCTTCTACGGCTTTGATGAGGGGGAGGAGGACTACCAGGAAGCTACGGAGAGGCTGCTGCCGGCCCGTTTCGCAGCAGCAGCAGACGAAGAAGCAGCAGCAGCAGCAGCAGCAGCAGAAGATCTGGGGGAGGCTGAGGCGCTCAGACAGAAGCAAGTGGGGGCCGCAGCAGACAGCACCGACGACGCAGCAGCAGCGGAGGCAGCAGCAGCAGCAGCAGCAGACGAACAGCAGGAATGGCTGCCTCCTTCGCAGACAGCAGCAGCAGCAGCGCGGCGGGCGGCGCTGCGCGCGCTGCAGCAGCAAGCAGCTGGGACAGCTAGCCACGCCTGGCTGCCCCCGCAGCTGCAGCAGCAACAGCAAGACTTGGAAGCAAGACATAAAAGAGAAGGACTTCCTCCCCCCAGGGCCCGCACAGTGGACCAGCTGCCGGTCAAGGCCCTGACCATTGGTCAAGACACCATTCTCTACCGCCAGGTGCGCAGAAGGCCTCTAGCTGCGGTGGACAGCTAGCTAGCTGGCCAGCTAGCTGGCTAGATGTCTAGCTGGTTGGCTAGCTAAGTAGCTAGCTAACTAGCTAGCTAGCTGGCTAGCTAGCTAGCTAGATATCTAGCTAGCTGGCTAGCTAATTGGTTGGCTGGCCAGCTAGCTAGCTAGCTGGCTAGTTAGCTGGCTGGCTAGCCGCGAACCTAGCCAGCTAGGTAGCCCGCTAGCTAGCCAGCTGGCTAGCCAGCCAGCTTGCCAGCTAGCCAGCCAGCTTGCCAGCTAGCCAGCCAGTAAGCTGGTTAGACAGCAGGTTCTAGCCAGCTAGCCTGCTAGCCAGCTAGCTAGCCAGTTAGCTAGCCGGCAACCTGGCCATATTGCCAAACAGCTAGCTAAACAGCCACCCAACTAGCTAGCTAGCTAGGTAGCTAGCTAGCTAGTTAGGGACGAAAGGTCGAGGAGGCGCAGAGAGACAGGGGGAGCAGCGGAGCAGCAAAATGAGAAGACAAAAGGAAGCAGAACAGAAGCAGCAAAGTTCTTGAATTAGTTTGTTGAGAGTTTTTGAACTAATTTGTCTGGACTTTTGAATTAATTTGTTGATACTTTCGAATTGGTTTGTCTCGACTTTTGAATTAATTTGTTGATACTTTTGAATTAATTTGTTGAGGCTTTTGAATTAATTTATCGAAATTTTAAAACTGATTTCTCGAGACTGTTATATTAATTGCTGCTCTTAGGCCCTCGACTCCACGCCGATGTTTATCGACTTGAAAACATTCGAGAAGATCAAAGCCCAGTGGGCAGACAACCCCGAAGAGCTCAAGAGACTCCAGAGAGGTGTCTTGCTGCTGCTGTTGCTGTTGCTGCTGCTATTGCTGTTGCTGTTGCTGTTGCTGCTGGCACCGAGGCCAT
>NW_013542052.1:0-792 GCF_000499545.2 Eimeria tenella
GCTGCTGCTGCTTCTGCTGCTGCTGCTGCTGCTGCTGTCGCTGCAGCAGCAGCAAGAGAGCGGAGAGCCTTACGGCCCCTGCTGGAGTCCAACCCACATCTTAAACCCTAAACCCTAAACCCTAAAAAGCGGCGTGGAAAGTCGTTGAGCCTCCAGTGACGACTTGCTCTCAGGCGCCTTCTCCTAGGGTCTAGGGTTTAGTAGGGTTTAGGGTTTAGGGTTTAGTCGTCCTTGCGGCTGCAGGGACAAATGTATCCTTTCTTTGCCAACTCTTCTCTCGCCCTCTTCAGATCCTGCAGCATTCAAACCCCCACCAAACCCTAAACCCTAAACCCTAAACCCTAGTAATTAGCAGCCGAAGGCGCTGGCAGCAAGAGCTTGTTACTTGTGCTGTTTAGGGTTTAGGGTTTAGGACCTAAGGGGCTCTGACGAGGGTTTGGATAGGGTTTAGGCCCCTCCACCTGCTGCTAGGGTTTGCCGCTAGGGTTTGCTGCTAGGGTTTGCTGCTAGGGTTTAGGGTTTAGACTGTTAGGGGGCAAAATGAGGGCCAAATCCACAGGCCCTGGAGGCGCGCCGAAGCCAAAAAGGCCTCTAGGGCCCTGCTCTAGGGTTTAGGGTTTAGGGTTTAGGGTTTACGCCGGCGAGCTCCTCTGCTGCCTCGGGGGCGTCGGGCAATTTCAAAACCCCCAAAACAACACTCGCCAAACCCCAGAGGCCGAAGACAACCAGCTGGCAAACTGCCACCTGCGCGTAAACCCTAAACCCTAAACCCTAAACCCTAACTTCTTGAAC
>NW_013542052.1:892-1063 GCF_000499545.2 Eimeria tenella
CCAACGAGAAAGCACTGCCCGGTGCCCCAAACCCCAAACCCTGGCATCAGGAAGAGGTCCGCCTCGCCACTCAAAAAGCCCAAACCCTAAACCCTAAACCCTAAACCCTAAACCCTTACGGAGAGCGACTTCAGGGCCAGAGGGATGTCCCCGCGTACAGCAGCAGCAGCA
>NW_013542052.1:1163-1347 GCF_000499545.2 Eimeria tenella
AACCCTAAACCCTAAACCCTGAAACATTAAGCCCAAATCCTAAACCCTAAACACTCGTTTAAAGCCCTGTGAAGTGTTTTCTCTTCTTTGCAATGGTGCAGCATGCTGCTACTGGGCCTAGGAGCTGGGGCTAGGGTTTAGGGTTTAGGGTTTAGGGTTTTCTCGGTCTGTGCTGTGCAGTTTA
>NW_013542053.1:0-13451 GCF_000499545.2 Eimeria tenella
TAATAATAATAATATTAATATTAATAATAATAGTAAAAATAATAATAATAATTATTATAGTAATAATAAAGCATAGTAGTACTACTAATAATAAAGTTAATACTAGTAATAATAACGACAATAATAATAATAATAATGGTAATAATAATATTAATAGTAATAATAATAGTAATAACAGTAATAGTAGTAATAATAATAATAATGGCAACAATGGCAGCAATGGTAAATAATAATAATAATAACAATAATAATAATAATAATAATAATATTAATAATAATAATAGTAGTAGTAGTAATAATAATGATAATGGCAATAATGTTAATAATGGTAATAATGGCAATAATGGTAATACTAATAGTGGCAATAATGGTAATAATGGTAATAATAATTGTGGCAATAATGGTAATAATGGTAATAAGAATAATAGTAATAATAGGTCCTTTAATTACTGATTAAAGCATTTGCTGAAGCCAAAACGAGACGCGCTGCTGTGCCTTTGAGGTGTACGTACACCTCGTCTTCTTCAACAACTAAAGGCGTCCAAAGGATGAAAATTAATTTTCTTTTTGGTGGTGTTGTTTGTGGATTCTTTTGCGATGAGGCTCTCAGCAATATGAATTAGATTTAAAGGATATTTTGGAGTATTTGAGGATTTAATTTGGAAGAATTCGGTGAAGAGAGTGCTCGGTGGCAGCTGCTGCAGTAGCTGCTGCAGCAGCTGGCATGTTGCTGCTGCTGGTCTTCCTACTGCAGCATGGTTCGTCAGAATGGTTCGTCTGGAGTTTAGAAAGCTGAATTTAAATTCAAAACATTTCCACTTTGTTTATTTGTTGCAGAAAAGACCGCCGAAGACAGCCAGCTGCCTCCTATCTTCGGCTCGCGGCTGCATGCGGAGGTGGAAGCGGCGCGTCGGCGCAGGCAGCCAGCGGAAAACTGGAAATTAAAAAGTTTGTTTTGCAAAATATATTCATTTAAACTTCTTTAATTACTCCCAAGTCGAATTATTTCCTTTCTGAGCTTTCGCTTTCCGTGCTGATCGCCGCGTCGGCGGCGACCCCAGCCAGCTGTCCGTACACCGCAACCCCAGCCCTTCACCCCCCTCCAACTCTTCACTTTTATTTTTATTTTTATTTTTATTTCCACCTTTATTTTTATATTGCATTTCCCACTTCCGTCTTCGTCGCGTTTCAACGATGGAGCCCCTCGCCGGCCTCCGGATCCTCTGGTAATTCCAACTTGCAAATTCTTTTTAACTTTCTTTTAAAACTCAACTATTAAATTCAACTTTTGAATCCATCTTTTCAGAATTCAACTTTTGAATTCAACTTTTAAATTCAACTTTTAAATTCAACTTTTAAATTCAACTTTTAAATCCAACTTCTGAACTCAACTTCCATAACAACAGCTAGCCGCTGTCTTCGCCCATTTTCAGATTCTTTGCAACTGCGAGAAGTTGAACTTCTTTTCTTTGATGTTTTCGAAAACTTCTATTTTTGATTTTCAAATATTTAAATTAAACTTTCATATCAGCTTTTTGAATTGAAGTTCTTTTCTTTAATGCTTTCATTCTATTTATTCTGAATTCCCAGTTTAATTCAACTTTCAAAACGGCTTTTTGAACAAAATCAATTTGCACTTATTCCTCCGAAAACACTTTTGCAAATTGAATTCTTTGCAACGAAACGAGAGAATGAATTAACTGTTTGGAGTCCAAAAACAAAATAAATGAATTAATTATTTCAAATGAAATGCGGACAAGTCGAAGAATGAATTAATCATTCCAAATGCCATTTAAAATGAAGTTCAGAAAAGCCCGAAAATGAGTTGTCCAGAATTAAGTGCAGAAATGCCATACTTCTTAACCCCCACTTTTCAAAAAGTGAAATGCAAATGCCATTAATGCCATTAATGCCATTAATACTATTAATGGTATTGATGCCACAAATACCATTAACACCATCAACACAATTAATACTATTAATACCATTAATCCCACTAATGGCATTAGTGCCACAAATGCCATTAAAACAATTAATACCATTGATCGCATTAATGGCATTAATGCCACAAATACCATTAATGCCATTAACACCATTAACACCATTAATACAATTAATGGCATTAATACAATTAATGCCATTAATGCCATTAATACACTTAATGGCATTAATGCAATTAATGCCACTAAGGGCATTAATACAACTAATGCCATTATGCCATTAATACAATTGATGCCATGCCATTAATACAATTAATGCCATTAATGCCGTTAATGGTGTTGCACAATGGCACACTGGCATACTGGCATTAATGGCATTATTGGCTTACTGGCATTAATGGCATACTGGCGTTAATGGCATCAATGGCATAATGGCGTCAATGGCATAATGGCGTTAATGGCATTAATGGCATAATGGCGGTAATGGCATTAATGGCATTAAGGGCATACTGGCGTTAATGGCATAATGGCGTTAATGGCATAATGGCGTTAATGGCATTAATGGCGCTAATGGCATTAATGGCATAATGGCGGTAATGGCATTAATGGCACCAATAAAATAATGGCAGAATGGCACTAATGGCATAATGGCAGAATGGCAGAATGGCATTGATGGCATAATGGCATAATGGCACCAATAATGGCATAATGGCATAATGGCATAATGGCAGAATGGCATTAATGGCATAATGGCAGAATGGCATTAGTGGCATAATGGCGTCAATAAAATAATGGCAGAATGGCATGAATTGCATTAATGGCATAATGACATTAATGGCAGAATGGCAGAATGGCAGAATGGCATAATGGCATGAATGGCATAATGGCATAATGGCATTAATGGCAGAATGGCATAATGGCATAATGGCATAATGGGACCAATAAGGTAATGGCAGAACGGCAGAATGGCATAATGGCATAAATGGCAGAATGGCATAATGGCATTACTGGCACCAATAAAATAATGGCAGAATGCGAAGAATTGCGTTAATGGCATAATGGCATTAATGGCAAAATGGCATAATGGCAGAATGGCATAATGGCATAATGGGACCAATAAAATAACGGCAGAATGGCATGAATGGCAGAATGGCATGAATTGCATTAATGGCAGAATGGCATGAATGGCAGAATGGCATGAATTGCATTAATGGCAGAATGGCATTAATGGCAGAATGGCATTAATGGCAGAATGGCATGAATGGCATTAATGGCAGAATGGCATGAATGGCAGAATGGCATGAATGGCATTAATGGCAGAATGGCATTAATGGCAGAATGGCATTAATGGCAGAATGGCATTAATGGCAGAATGGCATGAATGGCATTAATGGCAGAATGGCATTAATGGCAGAATGGCATTAATGGCAGAATGGCATGAATGGCAGAGCCTTCAAAAGCAGCCCTCCATTTCCTTTCGCCTCCCGAAGAGTGCACAGCCAGCGAAACCACTTCGACCCAATTGGCTCCAACGAATCAACTTGACCAGTTCAACTGATTAATAAGAATTAAGAACAAGAATTAAAAGGAGAATTAATAATAAGAATTAAAATAAGAATTAATAATAAGAACTAAGAACAAGAATTAAAATAAGAACAAGAACAAGAACAAGAACAAGAATGAGAATAAGAACAATAACAAGAACAAGAACAAGAACAAGAACAAGAACAAAAACAAGAACAAGAATAAGAAAAAGAACAAGAACAAAAATAAGAACAAAAATAAGAACAAGAACAAGAATAAGAACAAAAATAAGAACAAGAATGCGAAGAAGAATAAGCACCAGCTGCCAAAACTGCTGCTTGCGCTGCAGCACGGGGGGCCTGGGCTACATCGGCAGCCACACGGCGCTGCAGCTGCTGGCCGCCGGCGCGGAAGTTTTGCTGGCCGACAACTTCGCCAACTCCGCGCCTGCAGTCGAAGACAGACTCCGCAGCGTTTCCCGCGCCTCCCAGCAGCAGCTCAGGGTCCTCAGGGTGCTGCTGCTGCTGCTGCTGCTGCTGCTGCTGCTGCTGCTGCTGCTGGGCTGCTGCTGCTGGGCTGCTGCTGCTGGGGGGCTGCTGCTGCTGCTGGGGTGCGGGTGCTGCTGGGCTGCTGCTGCTGCTGGGGGTGCGTGCTGTTTTGGTGCGCGGGCTGCTGCTGCTGCTGCTGCTGCTGGAGTTGCTGCTGCTGCTGCTGCTGCTGCTGTGCTGCAGCTGGACTTGAGGGACAAAGACAAAGTGATGCGGCTTTTCAAAGAGGAGAAAATCGACGCCGTTATTCACTACGCAGGTGAGAAGGCCCCACGCACTTTGCTTCTCAGCAGCGCGCCTTCCTCTCCAGCTGCTGCTGCTCCTGCTCCTGCTGCTGCTGCTGCTGCAGCTCTGAAGTCTGTCGGGGAGTCCGTGCAGATGCCTTTGATGTACTACGAGAACAACGTCGGCGGCACCTGCAACCTGCTGCAGGTGGGCATTGCTGCCAATCCCAGCAGCAGCAGCAGCAGCAGCAGCAGCAGCAGCAGCAGCAGCAGCAGCAGCAGAATACCGGGCCGTGTTGCGCCCCGGAGGTTTCTCGTGCTGCTTCTGGGCAGAGAGGGCCACCTCCATCGGCAGCAGCAGCAGCAGCAGCAGCAGCCGCAGCCTTAGCAGGAGAAGGGTTTGCTGCTTGTGTCCGCTGCCGCTGCTGCCGCTGCTAACGCTGCTGCCGCTGCTGCTGCTGCTGCTGCTGCTGCTGCTACTGCTGCTGCAGGCGATGGAGGCCAGCGGCGTGAAGACTCTGGTGTTCTCGTCTTCAGCAACAGTTTACGCGGCGAAGCCAAAAATGCAAATAAACGAAAAAGACCCTTTGGGGCCTTCGAATCCCTACGGCCACTCCAAAGCCTTCATAGAACAAATCCTTAAAGCAAGTTCACTTTATTTATTATGTCATTTGTTTCGTTTTGTTTCACTCTATTTCACTTTATTTCACTCTATTTCACTCTATTTCACTTTATTTCACCTTATTTCATTCTGTTTCCCTTTGCTCCACTTTATTTCGCTTTATTTCGCTTTATTTCGCCTCACCAGTGCCCCCCCAAGCCCGAAGCCGCAAACCCTAAACCCTAAACCCTAATTTAGGGTTTGCGCAGGACGTGCACGCGGCGGACAGCAGCTGGCGCGTCTCAATCCTGAGGTACTTCAACCCCGTGGGGGCCCACCCCAGCGGGCTGCTGGGGGAGGCCCCGCAGCAGCCAAACAATTTGCTGCCAGTGCTGCAGCAAGTTGCTGCAGGGCAGCAGCAGCTGCTGCAGGTCTTCGGCAGCGACTGGGACACCCCCGACGGCACGGGTGCCAAACCCTAAACCCTAAACCCTTCCCGAAGCCCCAGACCCTCCACTCAAACCCTAAACCTAAACCCTAAACCTAAACCCCAAACCTAAACCTAAACCCTAAACCTAAACCCTAAACCTAAACCCTAAACTTAAACCCTAAACCTAAACCCTAAACCTAAACCCTAAACCTAAACCCTAAAGCTAAACCCTAAAGCTAAACCCTAGAGCTAAACCCTAAAGCTAAACCCTAGAGCTAAACCCCAAGCCCTAAAGCTAACCCCTAAAGCTAAACCCTAAACCCGAACGCTAAACCCTAAACCCTAAACCCTGCTAGGGTTTGCGCGAAGGCGTGCGGGATTACCTGCATGTGGACGATTTGGCCGCTGGGCATTTGGCGGCGCTGCGGAAGCTGCTGGAGGCGCCTGGGGGTCTTTTGATGATTCACAATTTGGGGACAGGTAAATAAATAAATAAATTAATTAATTAATTAATTAATTTAATTAATTAATTAAAATTAATTAAATTGAATAATAGAAGAAATGTGCTTAGAAGTGGAAAATGAATAGAAGTACAGGAAGTCAAAAGCGCCCCGCAGCAGCAGCAGCAGCAGCAGCAGCAGCAGACTGCTGCGCTTTGGCTCAAAGGTGTTCAAAATGTAGTTTGAAAAGAACTTTATTAATGGGACTACTTGGCAATAAATTGCACGAGTTTCTTTTTATTTTTAATTTAATTAATGAAGTTAAATCAAATTGAATTAATTAAATTAAATTAAATTAAATTAAATTAAATTAAATTAAATTAATTTCTTTCCAGGCGTCGGCCACTCCGTCTTGGAACTCAAAAGCCTCTTCGAAGAAGCCTCGGGAAGAAAAATTCCCTTCAAAGTTGTGGGCCGGTGGGATTTGGAAATCAAATTAAATAAAAGAATTAAACTAAATAAACTAAATAAAGAACTGAATTAAAATGAATTAATAATAGTTATAAATTAAAATAAATTATATTTAAAGAATTAAGTTAAGTGGCGAGAAACAGAAAAGAAATAAATTTAAAAATGAATTAAATGGCACTTTCGTGAAAGTCGAATGGGGGGGACATATATAAAACAATATAATTAAACAACACAATAAGACAAAATATAGCGCATTAAACAATAAAATATAATCAAATTAAATCAAATTAAATTAAATTGAATTAAATTAAATTAAATTAAATTAAATTAAATTAAATTCATTTATTTCCTTTCTGCGCACTTCCGTTGAAAGGCGTTTTAGGTGTACAGACAGCTCCTGCACCTACAAATGCAGAATCGGCGAAAAATGGGAAATTCGAAAACACTTAATTTAAATGAAATAGTCCTCGTTTAACCACCGCTGAACTGCAATTTAATTGCAATTTAATTTAAATTCAATTTAAATTCAATTTGAAATCAGTTTTAATTCGTTTTCTTTCCGAAATCAGAAGACCCGGCGACCTGGCCTACGTGGTGGCGGACCCGTCGCTGGCGGAGAAGGAGCTCGGCTGGCGCGCGGAGAGGAGCATTCGGTGGGTTTTTTTGGACAAAAGAAATTAAAAAAAGAAATAAAATAAAAGTTTTGGAATTTAATTCAAATTTAAATTCAATTTTGTTCCAAAATTCGCTTTTTTGCACAAAAAATGTCCCAGGGAGGCGTGCGAGTCCGCGTGGCGCTGGCAGTCCCAAAACCCCAACGGATACAATTAGGACTTTCTTTCCTTTTCCAAATTCAAATTATTCGAATTTATTCAAATTATTCGAATTTATTCAAATTAATTAAATTTGTTCCATTTAATTCCATTTAATTCGGATTAATTCCATTTGATTCGAATTAATTTCATTCAATTCAAATTTATTCCATTTAATTCGAATTAATTCGAATTATTTCCATTTAATTCCATTGAATTCAAATTAATTCCATTTGGTTCAAATTAATTCAAATTAATTCCATTTAATTCCATTTGATTCAAATTAATTCCATTTGGTTCAAATTAATTCCATTTAGTTCAAATTAATTCCATTAAATTGGATTTAATTCCATTTAATTCCATTTGATTCCATTTAATTCCATTTGATTCCATTTAGCATTTCATTCCAATTAAAAGCATTTAATTTAATTAAAATCTTTTTAATTCCAATTAAACTCTTTGCTGCTGCTGCTGCTTTTTTGAGCCCACTGAGGCCGAGCTGCGGCAGCCCCACTCCCAAACCCTAGCTAAACCCTAAACCCTAGACCCTTATTTGCTTCAAACCCTAAACCCTAAACCCCGATTTGCGTCAGAGGCATTTGCCTTTGCCTGAAAGGAATTAAAAATAAAAAAAAAATTCAAAACTGAATTCTTTAGTGCCAATTCATTTGCCACTTCTTTCTCTGCTGCTGCTTAGCGCTTTATATTAGCTAGCTAGCTAGCTAGCTAGCTGCGTGGCTACAAACATAGCTAGCCGCTGGTGCGTCTTCTGTAGCTGCTTAGCTAGCTAGCTAGCTAGCTAGCTAGCTAGCTAGCTAGCCAGTTGTTTAGCTGTACTTGGCGGGTCTCTGAGTCGCTAGGCAGCTGCCCTCCTGAGATAGCTAGCTGCTCCCTGCTAGCTAGCTAGCTAGCTACTCCCTGCTAGCTAGCTAGCTAGCTAGCCAGCCTGTGCAGCTGCCTGGCTAGCTAGCTGGCTGTGTGGCTAGCAGTGCTTTCGTTGGGGAAGTGCTCGTTGGCCAAACCCTAAACCCTAAACCCTAGGCTGCCAGCCCGCAGGGCCGCGCTGCCCCTTGACAGCTAGCCACCAGCTAGCCACCAGCTAGCCACCAGTTCGCCACCAGCTAGCCACCAGCTGGCCACTAGCTAGCCACCAGCTAATCGCTAGCTAGCCACCGGCTAGCCACCAGCTAGCCAGAGAGCAGCAAAAGGAAATTTGGGAAGCAGCAAAAGCCCCCTGCCGGAATCGAACCAGCGACCTTCAGCTTACAAGGCGGACGCTCTACCGACTAAGCTAAGGAGGCGGAAGTTGCGGGAAAATGGAGTTTAGAAATTCTTTTCTTTCGCCAAGAAGTCCTCCTTTTGGTTCTTTTAAGCTGCTAATTTATGTAAATTATAAATCTGCTCGTTTTTAAATCCATTTGAGGCTCAAACGCCGTTCAAATGCGCTATTTGCTGCTGCTGCTGCTGCTGCTGCTGCTGCTGGGGCTGGCTGGGGCTGCTCCACACGGGGTGGGCGAGAAGGCGCGGACTTGTGGGTTTGTTCGTTTAATTTCTGTTGTTTTATTTTTAAAAGTAAATAAAATTGTTTTTATAAAAATAAAATAAATAAATTCGTTTTATTTTCTTTTATTTCTTTCTGTCCTGGTTTTCCGCCGTGGACCAGTGGTCCACTGGGGGGGGCAGCGCTGTGGCTGCATGCACGGTAGTTCGAGCGGCAGCACTAAAACGCGGAAATATCATATTTAATGTTTAATTTGTTATAAAAATAAATATTTAGTTTTAATAATTAAATAAATAATTAAAATCAATGTTGTAGCTGCGGAAAACTGAATGGAGTGGCAAGAGCCCCAAGTTCCTGCGCTGCTCCTTCTTGAACTGCTGCTGCTGCTGTTACTGCCGCTGCTGCTGTTGCTGTTGTTGTTGCTCTTGTTGTTGCTGCTTCTGCTGTTGCAGCTGCTGTTATTGCTGTTGCTATTGCTGTTGCTGCTGTTGCTGCTGTTTTGCCGTTGCCGCCGTTGGTGCTGCTGCTGCTGCTGGTGCTGCAGCTGCTGTTCTTAGAGTGCCGCAGCTGCTGCTGCAGCAAGCCGCTGGCTTCGAACGAAAGACAGCAGAAATAATCTGTCTAAATTATCTAATTAATAAACAAAGAGGCGCTGCAGCCCAAACCCTAAACCCTAAACCCTAAACCCTTGGCAAACAGGGGCTACGAGCCTGCCTTGCTGCTTGCACCTAAACATTAAACCTTAAACCCTAGATCCTAAACCCTAAACCCTAAACCCTTGGGCGCGAGTCCAAACCCTAAATCGTGGAATTAAAAGCTTGCATAAAGGGTTTATTGCCTCCCTGCCTGTTGCTAAAGAAGCCCCCAGATGAAGAAGGTCTAGGGCCTTCTTTAGAGTCAAATAAGAATAAAAAAAATTAAAATAAATAAAAAGAAGAGGAAAAAGAAAAAGGAAATTTCAAACAACAAAAAGAAAAAGGAAATTGAAATTAAAAAAGAACAAAAGTAAAATTAAATTTAAATTTAAAGTTAAAGAGTTTATTAAAAGCCTTCTGCCGGAATCGAACCGGCGACCTCCCGCTTACTAAGCGGATGCTCTACCAACTAAGCTAAGGAGGCGAAAGTGACCTCTAGAGAAGAACTATTTGGCCCGATCCTGAATTGAAATGGATCATATTCCCCTAAATTTACCTCATTTTAATTGATTTTAATCATTGTTTATTAATTTTAATTAATTAATTCAAAATGCTGCTTTTAAACTGATTAGTTTCGCTTAATTCTTTCGAAAGAAATCCCTCTCGGACTTCGCGCGGCCTCCGCCACTTCGTCTTCTGCGCTGCAGCTCCCAAATTGCACTTTTGCAAAAACTTGGGGGAAACTGAATAAATTGGAATGAAATGAATTTAAATTATTGATGTTAATTTAATTTAAGAGTTTAATCCATTCAATCGATTAAATTAAATGAATTAAACTGCGCAGATCGCTCAGGAGGCTTCAGCAACGAAACCCGGGATGCACACCGCCGCCGAGACACCCGAGCCCCGGCGAAGTGCCCAGTGGCCAGAATTGCCTGTAAATTGCCTCAATATGTTTCAAATTTGCGCTAATTAATGAAATTAAATCAACTTAAAGTAAAATAAAGGCATTTAGTCTGGAATTAGGGAAAATAAATTGCGTTCAAGCTCAAGTTCGCGCCAAATCGCTCTTTTCAGAAGGTCACTTTCGCCTCCTTAGCTTAGTCGGTAGAGCATCCGCTTAGTAAGCGGAAGGTCGCCGGTTCGATTCCGGCAGAAGGCTTTAAATCAAGTTCTTTTTATATTTTTGAATTATTTGACTTTTAAATGGCTTTTAATCGACAAAAAAGCACGAAGAAGCTGCAGCAGCAACGCGGGAAGCAGTTCAAACAAAACAAAAAAAGAATTAAAGTCATTTAAGTGAGAATTGTAAAGACGTTTCTGTTTTCATTTCTTGATGCCCAAGAAGACTTTGTTTAAGTTCTTGCCTCTTTTCATCTGCGCCAAGTGCAGCCTCTCAAAGCAGCAGCAGCAGCAGCAGCACCATCAGCAGCAGCACCACCACCATTAGCAGCAGCAGCAACAGCATTAGCAGCAGCAACAGCAACAGCAACAGCAGCAACAGCAGCGACAGCAGCAGCAACAGCAGAAGCTGCTGCCACAAAATGAGCGTTAACGTAGCAGCCGGGGTGCTGTTTGCTGCTGCTGCTCCTCTGCTACTATTTAAAAAAGAAAAAAGCTTTCTTGAGCGTTAATTGAATTCAAATACTCCTTTAACTTTTGCTGCAGCAGGAGCCGCTGCTGCTGCAGCACTGCAGCACGGGAGGGGTTGTGCAGCTTGCTGCTGAATCGCAAATGCGCTGCAGCAGCCACGTGAGAGCTTTGAGAGGGGGGAAATAAAAAGATGAATTAAAAAAGAATCTCCGAATTTAAATTATTCATTTATTTCAAAATAAAATAAATGAAGAATTAATTAACAACTTCAAACGAAAGAAAGCTGCAAAAGAAATGAAACTCTCCGGTCTCAGCAGCAAACGGGGAAAACACGAAAATTTAACTTTTTTTCCCTTTTTTTGAACAGATGAGCAAAAAATATATTTACAATTATTATTTTTCAAATTTAATTTAATAAATTAATTAATTTATCTTCAAATTGAACTTATTTCAATTCAAAATCTTCGAAAGTGAATCAGAAATTCACTTCTGGTGTTTCTTGCGCTTCCGCTTCAAATCCCTCCAACTCTTTCGGATTTCATTGCCTCCAATATTTATCTATTTATTTTTTTATTTATTTATTTACTTTATTATTTATTTATTTATTTATTTACTTTATTATTTAGTTATTTATTTATTTATTTATTTGTCTAATGTCATTCATTTTGCAGGTCTCTCCGCCTCCTTAGCTTAGTCGGTAGAGCATCCGCTTAGTAAGCGGAAGGTCGCCGGTTCGATTCCGGCAGAAGGCTTTTGGATTTATTTTTTTGAATTCTTTTTTAATTTTATTATTATTTATTTATTTTAATTCGTTTCTGGATCTTTGCGGGCCAAATAAGCCCTTAAAAGCGAGGCAAAAGCCCCATTTAACGGCCTAAGTTGCAAAGAATGGTCCATTTGATTTGTCTTTCAAATAAAACTGAACACTTTGGAGGATCCTGCAGCCCTTGCTTCTTCAGGTGACCAGTGGTCACTGCTGTTGCGCTGCTTTACGCCAGCAGCTCCTTTTCTTAAGAAGAAATGCATTTTAAATTGAAATGAAGTGCACAAAAAAGGGCGCTGCAGCTGCTTTCTTGCTGCAGGTAAGCGCACAGAGAGCAGCTTACTTATGGTTGTTTATTTTGCTGCGCTGCTGCTGCTTTAGCTATGAACAGCTGCTGCTCAGTGGTCCATTGGTCCAATGGTCCACGAGCTGCTGCAGCACAGCGATAAGCCCGAGGCAGCAGCAGCGGCTGCAGCAAATGGCGCAGCAAGCCGCTGCTTGCTGCGCTGCAGCAGCTCGGAGACGCAGAGACTTTAACTGTATTGTTTGATTTAATATTTTTTATTTATTCTTTTTGTCAAAGTGGAAAGTGGCAGCAAAGGGTCGGTGGCTGCTGCTGGCGTCCCCCAGCTGCTGCTCTCACCTCGTCTGCTCCCTTCTGGCAGCCGTAAGACTGATTTTAAAAGCCCATTTTAATTTAAGTTAGTAACATAGATTTTAATTAAAATAAATTTAATTTTAAAGAGCCGAAGAAGGCGAGAAAAGGGGCGTGGCGTTCGCGGTCGGGAGGCTGTGCGCCACCAGTCGGCAGTGGTCCCCCACGGCCTTTGCGCGTCAGCCACAAGTCTTTGCTGCAAACTGCCGCAATTAAGGCTTTAAATGGCACAAACAAAAAAGCAGAAGAAACAAAATTAATTAAAGTGTTTATATGTGGCGTGGTGGCTCTAAAACTAGGCCGCTCAAGCCGGGGAAGGCAAGGGCTGTCGCCGCGAACCTGCAGGGGCAGATGCTGCGGCGCGGAAATGCCGGTCTAGCCCTACGACTTGCGCTGGAAAAAGCTTTAGAATTTTGAATTGTTATTTTGAATTAAATTGTTTAATTTAAAAGTTCAAATTGAAGAGAGGCGGGCGAAGGAAATGCCTGCAGCGGACGCGTCCGGGCCTGGAGTGCCGTTTACCCGTTCAAGCCATTCAACTTTGTCTCGGGCGGATTCAATGTTGATGTTTCGAGCTTGTTTCTCTTTTCTTTTCAATTGAATGGAGTTTAATTTGTTTTTAAAAAAGGATTTAGATGTAGGGACTGGCTGGTGCCCCTTTGTGTTCAATTGCGGCTTCTGCATCCACCTAGTCACTACACCGCCTCCCGCGCGCGGGTCGTCTGCGGGAATTTCCGACTATTTGCTGCTCTTTCTCTGCATAATTTCAAAAGGGATATTTTAATTGATTTATTTATTTTGTTTTCAGTTTTAAAAATGAAGGAAGACGCCTCCGGGCTGCTGCTTTCCGCGCGCCCGCAACTCGATCACCACCGCACTCTGCTGCCTTTGCCAGCAGCAGCAGCTTCTGCTGCTGCTGCTTCACGTCCTTTTGCTGCAGCAAACAGCTTTGAAGTACCTTTCTTGAGGGGCCCTCAGCCACGAAAATGCCTTGGGGACCCCAGGGGGGCCCCCCTAGACTGCTGCCGTTCTTTGCTGCTGCCTGCAAGTGCTGAAGCACCCGCACAAAGAACTTGCAAAGAAGAACTTCGGCACAGCAACACAGGGAGCATTAACTGCAGCGAGCTGGTGCAGTGGAACACAGCAGCAGCAGCAGCAGCAGCAGCAACTCCCGCTGCTGCTGCTGCTGCTTCTGCAGTTGATGGTGGTGTTGTTGCTGCTGCTGCTGCTGCTGCTGCTCCCCAGACCGGCGCAGTATCTGCAGCCCCCACACCACCGCAGGGGCCCCCTGCCCCAGCGGCCAGGGGGGCCCCC
>NW_013542053.1:13551-23633 GCF_000499545.2 Eimeria tenella
GCGGCGGCGCGGCGGGGGGGGGGGGGGGGGGGGGGGGGGGGGGCCCCCGGGGGCCCCCCTGGACCTTTTATTCTTGAAGGACATCTTCTTTCTTTTGTTTTATCTTTAGTGGGGACTCAGCCTGCAGAAAAGGCGAAGCTGGAGCTGGTCTGCAGGGCCTGGAGAGACGCAGCAAGGCGCCATTGCGTGTAAGCAGCAGCAGCAGAAGCAGCAGCAGCAGCAGCAGCAACAGCAGCAGGGAAGACAGAGCAGCACCAGCAGCAGCTTCCCGGCCACAGTATTTTGCCCAGTAGCTGCTGCTCTGGCTGCTATGTGCAGTGAGCCTTGCGTTGCTTATCCTACTTCCGTTGCTGCTGCTGCTGGTGCCGCTGCTGCTGCTGCAGCAAGAAGATATCTGCTGCTGCTGCCGCAGCATGTGTTGCGGCGCTGCAGCTGGAAGTCAGTGGATGCTTCTCACCGGCCCTTGTCTTCTTTGAATGGACAGACCACTGGTCACCTCAGCTGCCTTTTATTCCAAACGGAGTCTTTAGTTCTTGCAGACGACGAAGCAGCAGAGGCGCAGCAGCTGCTGCTGCGTCTAGCCGCAACTGGTGCCCCAGATCCGCGCACCCACGCCCTCGCCAGCAGCAGCAGCAGCAGCAGCAGCAGCGGCAGCAGCAGCGGCGGCGATGGTAGGAGTAGACGTAGCAGAAGTACCGGAGGCGAGCCGCAAGAAGCAGCAGCAGCAACAGCAACAGCAGCAGCAGCAACTGCTGCTGCTGCTGCTGCTGCTGCTCCCAAGTGGACTCTGCCGTTTCTGCGGCACCTGCGGATACACCGCAGCATGGGCGGGGGTTTCGTGAGACACTGTAAGCCTTCTTGTTTTTTAATTAAAAATAATTTAATTTTAATTTATTTTTATAATTCTTTTATTTGCTTCTGGCTGCTGCTTATTAGTTTGTTTATTTCCCTTTGATCCTGCAGCAGCAGCTGCTGCTGCTGCCCTGCTGCTGCTGCTGCGCTGCTGCTGCTGCGGCTTTTTCTGCTTACCTACGAGATCGCTGCTGCTTCTACTGCTACCCACATTGATGCTGCTCCTACTACTGCTACTGCTGCTGCTGCTGCTAATCTCATTGCTGCTGCTGCTGCTGCAATCTTTTACTTGCCTCTGCCCAAATGCCGCTGCTGCGACGCAGAAAGAAGCAGCAGCAGCTACACTTTTCTGTCCTTAATTGACAACACTAATAATAAAAAAAAATAATAATAATAATAACAACAATAATAACAATAATAATAATAATAATAATAATAGTAATGGTTTGCTGCGCTGCTGCTGAGGTGTAGGTACACCGCAGAGCGTGCTGGCAGCAGCAGACGCCGCGCGCTGCTGCAGTTCTTTTACGAAGTGCTGCAGAGGCCTCAGCTGTCTGTACACCCTGGAAGAATTAATAATAGAAACGGAAGTGCAGCCGCTGCTGCTGCTGCAGCTGCGGGGCCGCACGCCGCGGCTGCGCACCCTGGTGCTAGGCCAGCTGTGTGCTGCTGCTGCAGCAGCGCCGCCCCCGGCTGCAGCAGCAGCAGCAGCAGCAGCAGCAGGAGTAGCAGCAGCTCATGATGAGAAACCTGTCACGGCCTTCGAGGCGCTGCTGCTGCTGCTTGACGCGCTGCCGCAGCAGCAGCTGGCCGTCTTCGGCCTCGGAATGGCCCTGGGAAGATCCCCCAGTGCAGCTATCAGCAGCAGCAGCAGCAGCAACAGCAGCAGCAGCAGCAACAGCAGCAGCAGCAGCAACTGCAGCAGCAGCAGCAACTGCAGCAGCAGCGGGACAGGGGAGTTTATGGAGGACTTGAAGGCTTTGCGAAGCAGTTTAGAAAAAAGACAAAAATGCTGCTGCTCAGAAGAAGCAGCAGCAGATGAGCTGCTGCTGCTGCTGGCCCGGAAGCAGCACAAGGCACTCACTGCCCTCTGGGTAAAAGCTGAAGATAATTAAATCAGATTTAATTTAATTTGATATAACTCAATTTAGTTAATTTAATCTCATCTAATTAATTATTTTAATCAAATGATTAACAGCTTTTATCCCACTAATGTTGGCTGTATGTACACCCTTCTTTTTTGCTGCTGGGGCACTTTGCTGCTGCTGCTGCTGCTTCTTGTGTCGTTTGTTGCTGCTGCTGCCTCTGTGGCATTGTTTGCTGCTGCTGCTAACTGTGCTGGGTATTGCTGCCGGTGCAACTTATTTGATGTTTGTTGTCACTGCTGCTGCTGCTGTTGACGGTGCCGTTAATCACTGCTGCTGCTGCTGCTGGCTATTCCATTAATTGCTACTGTTGCTGCTTTTGGTGTTGGTTGCTGCTGCAGATGCCTGACATTTGCTCGTCTCTGGAAGCAGCAGCAGAACTTGTTCGCTGCTGCAGCAACTTGACGGTTTGCTGCTTCCCGGGAGCATCAGTGCTGCAGCTACTGGCTTGAGGTAGCAGCTCTTGACAGCTAGCTGCATCTAGCTAGCGAGCGTCACACATTAGCTAGCTGCAGCAGCAGCAACGACGGCAGCAGCAGCAGTAGCCGCAGCAGCAGCGACAGCAGCAGCAGCGGCAGTAGCAGCAGCAGCAGTAGAAGCAGCCGCAACAGCGAGCCCACGCAAAATATGATGACGCACGAACAAGACACACCCGGTACTCGAGTGCAGCAGCAGCAGCAGCAGCATCCGGAGACTGCAGCAGCTGCTGCTGCAGCAGCACTTGCTGCAGCAGCAGCCGTTCTCAATTGTCTTTACTGGCTTGGCTGAACTTCTTATTCGATTTGTTTTATGAGGGCTTGCTCTATTCAAGTAGAGCAAACCCCTATTATTTATTTATTTATTTTTAAAGTACATTTATTTTTTAAAAATATATTTTGTCTTTTTTGTTTTAACTGCTTTTTCAAACTTGAAGTGGCGCTGCGGTGTCCTTAGGGTTTAGGCTTTGGGGGTTTACAGCTTCGCAAGCGAGGCGCTAGGGTTTAGGGTTTAGCTATTGAGGGTTGGCGGTATCCCATCTAGAATTTAGGGTTTAGGGTTTAGGGTTTAGGGTTTAGGGTTAAGGATTTAGGGTTTAGGGTCAAGGGTTAGCGTCTTAGCAGCTAGCAGCGGCAGCGAGCAACTGAAAATAGGAAATAAAATAGATGAACAGACTTTTAATAAATAAAAGCGTTTAAATATTTAAAAGAAGCATTTAATTGATTTTTACTTATTTAAAATGTTTATTTTAACTCTTGAAAGAACAGCCACCTGCCGGAATCGAACCGGCGACCTCCCGCTTACGAAGCGGATGCTCTACCGACTAAGCTAAGGAGGCTGAGTGGGTGATGGGCTGTGGCTCCGTCTTTGCATTTTGCAGAATTGAAATCGAATTCAATTTGAAATTTATATGCTTTAAATAACAAATAAATGCCAATTTAATTCGTAATTCAATAAATTAAATATTAATTCTTTTTTTTCACTCAGTACTCAAGAGAAAGCCCCAGATGGCAAGCAGGTTTCAGTAGGTCACCAGCGAACTCGAAAGAACTCTAAGTGATTTATCTTTTTTGAATTCAGTTTAAAGGATAAATGAAACTTCTACAGGCTTTTGCTGCAGTTGAGAGGATTCAAATCAGCAAAAGAATGGAAAAAGACAAAAAAGGAAAGAAAGGAACAAATTAAAAGCCTAGTGGAAAAAAGGAAGTGTTGATCTCGTTTGCTATTGCCCGCGCACACCAAGTAATATCCAAGCCCTAAACCCCAAACCTTGAGCGCTAAACCCTAAACCCCAATCTTAACCCCGCAATCCCGAGAAGGCGAAAAGCGCTTGTTTAGATGGGTTTGAACGAGCTGCTTATTTGTTTTTTATTTTCAGTAGTCTCCTTCCCGCCGAGTTGAAGCTCGATTGAGAACAAAATGTGGCAAAAAGTGCAGATAAGCTTTCTTAAGGGAGTAGTTTCGAGGATTTTTACTCAATAGATCATTGAAAAGCAAACAAATTAGTAAAAAGCAATTAGTTTAAAGAGTAAAAGCCTTCTGCCGGAATCGAACCGGCGACCTTCCGCTTACTAAGCGGATGCTCTACCGACTAAGCTAAGGAGGCAAACGCCGCCGCTCTTTGTTCGTTCTTTGGCTGAATTGGACAATTATATAAATTATGGTCAAAATAACATCAATTTCTTGTTATTTGCAAATAAAATATCTTTTTAAAGGTAAAAAGAAACTCAAAAGATGAAGAATAGACCAGCCAGCAGCCATACATGGGCTCAGGGCACCGCCGACTGCGGTTCGGTGACCCTGCTGCGAGGAATCAAGATGGGGAGTAAATCTTGTAAAATTGGGGAAACAATGATTTTAAAAGAGTCTGAAAGCAATAAAAAGGAGGCAATAATGATATTTAACTAAATTTAAACATCGTTATTGCATATTATTTGCTTGATTCCGAATTTTTCGCTATTTCGGGAAGGGGAGAGAGCCCTGTAGTGACCCTCGCCTTCTTAGCTTAGTCGGTAGAGCATCCGCTTAGTAAGCGGAAGGTCGCCGGTTCGATTCCGGCAGAAGGCTTTTGCAGTTTTTTAATAAATTTATTTATTTGTTTTTCACCCAATTAACTCAAAAATAAGTACTTTCGCCTCTGGCTTATCAATGAATCGCTTCACGCCACCCTCTCGCGTCCTAATCCTGTACTAACTAACTGCATAATATAAATATACGACTATGATAATTGAAATGTTTTGAAAGATTTGAATTTTCTGAATAAAATGTAATATACTTATGAAATTATATTTGTATGTGCATGGGACATTTGCTGCTGGCTTCAGCTGCTGGCGCTGAGCCTTGTCGCTTTCGGCTGTTTCGAGATAAGGGTTTAAAGCACTCCTCCAGGGTTTAGGGTTTAGGGTTTAGAGTTAAGGTTGAGGGTTTGGCGTTTTGGGCTGTGAGTTTAGCCGTAAGGGTTTAGGGTTTGGGGTTTGGGGTCTAGTGCCTGCCCATGAAGTACAACCGACGTGGGCACATAAAATGAAAACAGAGGATTCGTTCAAAAGAGCTTCTCATTAACTATTTGTTTAGGGTTTAGGGTTTAGGGTTTAGAGTTTAAGGGTTTAGAATTTGGTGTTTGGTGTTTCATGCTTTCACATTTGCTTCCAGTAACAGTTCAGTCTTTTTTAGAAAGCCCGGGAGTCAAGGGGCTTTGCCCGAAATCTGCATGCAGCTGCTGTCAATCATACAACCGAATCAAACTCAATGTTACAAATATATTAGAATTGAATTATAATTAAATTCGAAATATGTTGGTAAAATAAAAGTAATAATTGAATATTGGAAATAATATTCGGAGTGACTTCAAGCCTTCTTAGCTTAGTCGGTAGAGCATCCGCTTAGTAAGCGGAAGGTCGCCGGTTCGATTCCGGCAGGAGGCTTTTCTCAAAGTCAAAGGAGTTAAGTTTCTCTCGTTTTTATGTTTAAATATTATTATTTTTAATATTTCTAATCATTTAATTTGATATTTGGTTTCATTTGTTTCTTTTAAACTCGTTTTTGCCGCTTCGATGAGCTCGCATGCACCATTGGCTCACACGTGGATCCACCTGCTGAATAGATCGTTGAGTGAATTAATTAATTATTTATTCTATTTATTCTTTGATTTAGTTATTTAGTGAATTAATTAATTAATCGGTTACAATGGAGGAGATCAGGCGGAGCCCTTGAGAGCCAATTTAACCCTAAAGGGGTGCTTATCCAGTGCTCCCGTATGGCTCAACTACGACCCGTAAACCCTAAACCCTAAACCCTGAACCCTAAACCCTAAACGGTAGAATGCTTGTTGATCTAGGGAAGGCATGATGGCCCTTCCACGGGCCCGCGAAAGTAATGCAGAGCTCAGAGCCACCAAATCTGCTGAACTACAGCAGCAAAGGCAGCGGCTGCTCTCCTTGGCTCTTAGGCCTTAGCAGCTGCCACTTCTAAGCTAGCAGCAGCAAAAAGATTATCAAAAGGAATATGCATTTCTCTTCCATTGCATGCATGTTTCTACTTAATGGCACTTCTGCAGCAGCAGCAACACTGGCAGTAAACTCTGCATGCACACAAAGCCCCAGAACAGCCCTTAGAGCAGATGCTGCAGAGCAGCAGCAGCAGAAGCACACGCTGAAATAGCAATCCAGCACGGGAGCACAGCAGCAGCAGCAACAGCAGCAGCAGCAGCAGCAGCAGCAGCAGGGGCGGTGGCAGTTGCTGCAGGGCTTGCCTGCTGCTGCTCCGCATGCACAAATTTCGAGTTAGCTGCTGCAGAAGCAGAAAAATGTCCAAATTTATTTTCCATTTGATTTGTTTCTGGATTTCTTTAGCTCAGAGACAAAAGGGAAGACAAAAGCACAAATAAAACAAATTAAATGAAACAAACTGAGTAAAATAAGCTGAATAAATAAAAATTAAAATGAAAAAGCCTTCTGCCGGAATCGAACCGGCGACCTTCCGCTTACTAAGCGGATGCTCTACCGACTAAGCTAAGGAGGCAAGATCGGGTTTGCTGCTGGACTTCCAAGTGCAGCATGAGTTTTTCTTTGTTTCTCTTTTATTTCCTTTTGTTGCACATTAAATCCTTTTCATTTATGTTTTATGAAATAAATTTTATTTAATTTGCGAAGTTAAATGGAATTCGATTTGTTATTTGGCCCTTTTAGATTGAAATGCTTCAGACAGTCCAGCAGTGCAGGTTTGCTTAGTCCCTCAAAAAGGATTGATTTGAGAAAGAAAGAAATAAAGGATTGAAATAAATAAATATTTCAACGGAATAAAAGGCTTTTCAAAGCTTATTCGTAATGCTCTTAACAACAGCTACTGGTAGAGTGCAGTGGCGACCAGTGGTCCACCAGAAAGTGACCAGTGGTCCTTCAGGCGCCTCTGCAGAAGCAAGCAGTCCATTAATTCTGCGAAGCATGCAGCTCCCGAGTTGAGTTTTGTTTTTCCATTTGCTTCCTCTTTTGCTGCTCATTGGCAGTAATTATAGGCTTGCAACTTGAAAGAATAACTTGAGAGAAAAACGAAAACTTGAAAAGAAAGTTTTATCAAAAAGGCGCGAAAGTAATTAAATGCAAAATTCAACAAAACAGAAACTGCAAAAGCCTTCTGCCGGAATCGAACCGGCGACCTTCCGCTTACTAAGCGGATGCTCTACCGACTAAGCTAAGGAGGCGGGAGTGACCCTTTAACAAGTGCCATTTGATCCAATTTTGAATTGAAATGAGTTTAATTTAATCAATTTTAAATTAAATGACTTTTAAATGAATTTCATAAAACACTAATTTGAATTATTAACTACATGTTCAAGGCTTTGTGGGCATTTCCGGGTGGCACTACCGCGGTATTTCTTGCAGGTTGCCGCGGATTGAAAAGGATTTATATTTTTTGTTTATTTCTTTTTAAATAATAATTAATCAATTCAAGGAAAGAATAAAACATACAAAAACTACTCTTTTGGTCCTGCTTCGTGGCTGAGTCCGGGGGCCATTAGCCAAGTGACCCAGCCTCCGCACCAGCTGAGCAGCCAAGGTTTCGAATAAATATACTTATTTTCAACTTTAAAAAGCGTTTATTGGACTATTTAATTGTATTTTGTCATTTAAATGGTTAATTTCAGGTTTCAAAATCTATTTGAACTCGAAATTCCAGATGGTGACCCTCGCCTCCTTAGCTTAGTCGGTAGAGCATCCGCTTAGTAAGCGGAAGGTCGCCGGTTCGATTCCGGCAGAAGGCTTTTGCTTTTGCCTCTCTTGATGCAATTTGAATTTTGAATTTAATTTTATTTAATTTAATTTCATTTTGTTGCATTTTATTAGTCATTTCGCTTCGGGCGTCCCGGTTGCCAGCCAATTTGAGTCCTTTTTTGAAGGAAATGAACAAGAGCCTCGCCCATAATATATATACATACATATACATACTTATTTATATATTTATCTTCACTCAGTTTACTCAATTTAGTAAGAAGGTCTCTGGCGAAGTCCAGTGGTTGCTTGTGGGTGACCACTACTGACCAGTGGTCACCCTCAGGTGCAGCCATTGACTACTACAGCTGAGTGCAGCAAAACAATTCTTGAGTGCTTTAAACTTTCGAAATTATTCTTCTATTTTTGTTTCATAAAACAAAGGCTTCGCGAGCTGTACTTTGGCCAGCTGGCGAAGTGGAAAAGAAAAAAATAAAATTTAATTCCTCTCTTCAGCGAAATTCAAATTAAAAGAAAACTGAGAAACAGCCAAAGGAGACAGAAAGACAATAACAACAACATTTACATTCCTTATAATAATAAAAATAACAATAACGACAAAAGTGATGACAGAAGTAATAGAATGGGAAAATAAATAACTGATTTGCTGCTTCCCTTTTGAGTCGCTTTGTTTGCTGCTGCTGCCTATACACCTCAGTTCGCTAATCACGTTCATTCATAGACAACTGCTACTAATCAGTTCCTCCCCACAAGCAGCAGCAGGGTTTGCTGCTGCTGCTGCTGCTGCAGCAGCGGCAGCCACTTCGCTGCCGCCCCTCGAGAGGCAGAACTGTCTTTTTGCTTCGAGCCGCGCACTGGGCGTCGTCACCACTAGCAGCAGCAGCAGCAGCAGCTGCTGCTGCTGCTGCAGCAGCTTGTAAAGTTGCTGCTGCTACGATAGCAGTAGATTTACTGCTGGCCCTCAAGAGGCGCGTAAATTTCCGCGTGAGGCGCTGCACTAAGTGCGAGCAGCAGCTGCAGCAGCACTTGCTGGTATCGCTTTATTTTGCTGCTGCTGCAGTTGCTGCTGCTCCTGCTCCTGGTGCTTCCGCTGCTGTTCCAACGGCAGCAGCGACTGCTGCTGCTGTTTTAGCAGCAGCAGCTCCTGCTGCTGCCAACTGCTGCTGCTGCTGTTTTCGCCGCAGCAGCAGCTGCCGCTGCTCGCCCCCGCTCCCCCCGCCACCGCCGCCGCCGCCGCAGCAGCAGCAGCAGCAGCAGCAGCAGCAGCTACTGCCAGCCCTCGAGGGGCACGTCGGTGTTGGCGTCTAGGGGCGCGCTGGGAATGACCATCATGGGCAGAGAGAGAGCTCCAGCAGCGACCCAAGCTTTATAATGTTCTATTTCCTTTTTGAATTCTGCAACAGCAAGTTTCCGGTAGGCCTGCAGTTCGGGGGCGTCCACGTCGCCTTCGAACAGCTGCTGCTGCTGCTGCTGCTGCTGCGGGGCTGCAGCGGCTGCAGCGGCTGCTACAGCGGCTGCTGCAGGGCCGGCAGCAGCAGCTGGTGATGGTCCGGGAGCGGTTTGCTTGGCGTCGGGCGCAGGGTCCGTCCCGGCCGCAGCTGCTGCTGCCGCTGCTGCTGCTGCTGCTGCTGTGGCGGGCGTTGCGGGGGCCCCGGCGTAGGTGGCGTTTCCCTTGTGGAACTGGGCCGCTGCTGCTGCTGCAGCGCTGACTGCTGCTGCCGGCAGCAGCTCGTCCATGCCGAGAGCCTTCATGAGCTGGACGAGGACGGAGTAGCCGTCGACGACGACGGCCTCCTCGGTGGAGAGCGCGACCCTGCGCCCCTGCTGCTGCTGCTGCTGCTGCTGCTGCTGCTGGGAGAAGGTGAGCTCGCTGCCGGTGACCCTGGCGATGACCCTGCGCATGCCCTCGACGAGCCTGTAGAGCAGCAGCAAAATGAAGGCGCGGCGGACGAGCCAGGCCCAGTGCAGCAGCAGCCGCAGCGCGAGCCGCCGCAGACACAAAGCCCCCAGCAGCTGCTGCAGCTGCTCGCCGTCGAGAATGGGCAAGTTGCGGTAGACCAGCCACAGCCCCTTGGTGACCACTGGGTACAAGTCCGAAGACAGCACCAGCTCGAGGGCACTTCGGAAAAAAGCAAAGTCGAAGTTCGGCGGCAGCGGCAGCCCCCTTGCTGCCAGCAGCTGCAGCCACAAGTCCAGGCAGCTGAGGGCGCTGTGCACCTGCTGGCTGCTGTGGGCGTGGGTGCGCAGCAGCAGCACTTTGACGAGGACGGACAGCAGCTTTTCGTTGGCCAGGACGGCTCCCGTGCAGCTCACGAGGGAGTCGGGGTACTTTGCTGCTGCTCGGGCCTTCAGCTCGAGCAGCAGCCGCTTTATCAGCGTG
>NW_013542053.1:23733-25456 GCF_000499545.2 Eimeria tenella
CAGCAGCAGCAGCGTTCTGCGCCTTGATCGCCGCGTACAACACGTACACCTCCGACAAAGACAACGCAGCGCAGCCCTCCGGCCGCGGAGGCAGCAAAGTGCCCAGGTCCAGCTCCCCGCGCTTCAGAATTGCACAGAGAGCTGCGCAGTAGCTGCCGCGGCACTGCCAGTAGACGAAGTCCACGAACTCCAGCAGGTGGTTGCCCAGGTGCAGCAGCACGCGCTGGCTGCGCAGCAGCTCCGCCTCGCTGCTGTACAGAAACGTCCGCCGCCCCTCCGTCTCGCTGCTGCTCAGCAGCTGCAGCAGCTCCTCGCACGCAGCCCGCGCCGCCTCCAAAGACTGACACGCACCAGCAGCAGCAGCAGCGGCAGACTCAGAGCCCCACCGCCGCACTCACGTGCCCAGCAGCGGCAGCAGCAGCAGCAGCAGCAGATCCGCATCCCCAGCAGCACCAGATCCACATCCCCAGCAGCAGCAGATCCACATCCCCAGCAGCACCAGATTCGCATTCCCAGCAGCACCAGATTCACATCCCCAGCAGCAGCAGATTCACATTCCCAGCAGCAGCAGATTCACATCCCCGGCAGCAGCAGATTCACATTCCCAGCAGCACCAGATTCGCATTCCCAGCAGCAGCAGATTCACATCCCCAGCAGCAGATTCACATTCCCAGCAGCACCAGATTCACATCCCCAGCAGCACCAGATCCACATCCCCAGCAGCACCAGATCCACATCCCCAGCAGCAGCAGATCCACATCCCCAGCAGCACCAGATTCGCATTCCCAGCAGCACCAGATTCACATTCCCAGCAGCAGCAGATTCACATTCCCAGCAGCACCAGATCCACATCCCCAGCAGCAGCAGATCCACATCCCCAGCAGCACCAGATTCGCATTCCCAGCAGCAGCAGATTCACATCCCCAGCAGCAGATTCACATCAGCAGCAGACTCCCATCCCCATCAGGACCAGATTCACATCAGCAGATTCGCATCCGCATCCCCAGCAGCAGCAGATTCCCATAAGCAGCAGATTCCCATAAGCAGCAGATTCCCATAAGCAGCGGATTCCCATAAGCAGCGGATTCGCAGCAGGAGCAGCAGGAGCAGCAGTAGCAGCAGGAGCAGCAGGAGCAGCAGGAGCAGCAGGAGCAGCAGAAGGTCCCGGGAGTCACCTTTGCTGCGTCGTTTTGGGGGTCCGGGTGGTGCCTCTTGCCGACGGCGAAGAGTGCGGCGACGGCGCCGGGCTGCTGCTGCTGCTGCTGCTGCTGCTGCGTCTTGGTGGCGATGAGGTGCAGCAGCAGCTCGTGAATGCGGGCGAGCCGCGCCACGGGCGCAGGCACTGCAGCAGCAGCAGCAAAAGTGAAACTCACCGGCCGGTGCTCGTGGCCCAGCACGGGAGGGAAAATGCGGCAGAGTCCTTTTTCCGTGAGGACTCCGGCGCAGGCCTGGCGCAGCAGCGGCGCGTTCTGGAAGCAAATGACTCCTTCCAAAAAGCCGACTTTGCGGCCTTCTCGCCAGAGCTTTTCGCGGAAAAAGGAAGAGAAGTGGTCCAGTGGACCTTTTTGCACGAAGTCCGAGTCGTAGAGTTTGAAAAACGGCAGCCAGCACTCTCCAAAGAGCTGCGGAAGGTCAGCAGCAAACAGAAACGAGTGCAGCCGCAGCCGCAGGTAGTGCTGCCGCAGCTGCTCCACCGTCGACTGCAGCTGCAGCGTCGGCAGCC
>NW_013542053.1:25556-35556 GCF_000499545.2 Eimeria tenella
GCGGGAAGCTCGGCCAGAGGCTAAGGTGTACAGGCAAATAGCCAGGCTGTAGGCCTTGCTGCTGCTGCTATTGCTGCTGCTGCAGCTGCCGCTGCAGCATGTGCTGCTGCAAGATCTGCTGCTGCTGCTGCTATTGCTGCTGCTGCAGCACGACTGCCAGCAGCTGATTTTGCTGTTAGCGCTTGCGTTCTGCCGCTGCGGTGCCGTTGCTGGCACTGCTGCTGCTACAGGGTCTGCTGCTGCAGCTGCTGCTGCTGCTGCTGCTGCTGCTGCTGCTGTTTGTTTTTAGCTTTGTTTTGGAGCCCCGAGGCTCTCTTATAGAAGACATGAGGGAAAAGGCAAAAGAGACTCAGGCGGGAATGGCCCACCTCGCGGTAAGCAGCAGCTAGCCACAGCTAGCCACAGCTAGCCACAGCTAGCTACAGTAGCTAGCTGCAGCTAGCTAGCCACAGCTGGCCACAGTTAGTCACAGCTAGCTACAGTAGCCAGTCACAGCTAGCTGCAGTGGCTAGCCACAGCTAGCCACAGCTAGCCACAGCTAGCCACAGCTAGCTACGGTAGCTGGCCACAGCTAGCTGCAGTGGCTAGGAGCAGCTAGCCACAGCTAGCTACAGTAGGTAGCCACAGCTAGCCACTGCTAGCTACAGCTAGCCACAGCTAGCCACAGTGACCCGTGTGTTCCATTTAATTAATTTGATTTAGTTTTATTTACTCTCTATTTATTTATTTATTTATTATTTTGGCCCAGGCTGTACAAGAGCAAATCATGGCGAAGATCAGCAGCGTCAACGAGCAGAGCCAAGACGTGATGCAGCAGGTGAGCTGCTGCTGCTGCTGCTGCTGCTGCTGTTGCTGCTGCTGCTGCTGTTGTTGCTGCTGCTGCTACTGGTGCTGTTGCGGCTGCTGGTGCTCCAGCTGCCCTGCTGCTGCTGCTGCCGTGCTCCTCCCTGGGCTGCTTCCGTTGCTGCTGTTGGTTTGGCTCAGCTCTAGCTGCTGCTGCTGCTGCTGCTGCTGCTGCTGCTGCTGCAGATTAAGAAGACGATGGAGCGCGAGCTTGCGCGTCGCACGTAGCAGCAGTTTGGCTGTTTTTGAATTGTCTTAATTTGATTTAATAAATTATTTAATTTTCAATTGAAAAATAAATTAAATTAATCTATTAATTTATTAAATCAATTTGCAAGTCAACTCGCCTTTTCTCACCCCCCCCCTCTTCTTCAGCTCCTTTCAGCTGCTACTGCTGCTGCTGCTACTGCTGCAGCTGCTGCTGCTACTGCTGCTGCTCGTGCAGCTGCTGCTGCACCTGCTAGTGCTGCTGCTGTTGCAGTGGCTGCTGTCGCAGCTGCTGCTGTTGCAGCTGCTACTGCTTCTGCTGCAGCTGCCACTGCTTCTGCTGCAGCTGCTACTGCTGCAACTGCTACTGCTGCTGCTGCAGCGGCTACTACTGCTTCTACTGCAGCAACTGCTGCTGCAGCAGCTTTCACTTCTGCTGCATTCAAAAATTAAGTTTTCTTTTTTGCTGTCGGCTGAGACATTTTTAATTTATTTATTTATAAAAACAAGTAAATTGCAATTAATTTAAATCAATTTAAATTAATTTAAATCAATTTAAATTAATTTAAATTAAATTAAATTAATTTAATTTAATTTAATTTGAACTAATTGCGGAAGAAATCAAAGAAGACTTCCCCTGAGACAGCGCCCCGCGGTCAGCCTTTTTTACTTGCAATTAATTTTTAAATTAATTTTTAATTATTTTATTTATTTATTTACTGTTCTATTATTAATTCAAAATTCTAATTAAAATCATTAATTCTGATTAGCATTGAGGGTAAATCTGCAGCAGCAGCCGCTGCTGCTGCTGGCAACAGCAGCAGCAGCAGCTGCTGCTGCTGCAGCTGCTGCTGCTGCTGCTGCAGCTGCTGCTGCTGCTGCAGCAGCTGCTGCTGCAGCAGCGACATCTGTTCAAATTAAATTAATCTTCGCCAGCTGCAGCCGCAAACAGCTCTGAAGTCACGAGGAACAACAGAAGCAGCAGAGAGCTCACAGGCAGCAGCAGCAGCAGCAGCAGCAGCTGCTGCTGCTGCTGCCTCTCGTTGCTTCTAGCGGCAGCATCAACAGCAGCAGCAACAGCAGCTGCTGCTGCTGCTGCCCAAATGCAGCGCACCAAGCCCTTCTCAGGCCCTAAAGGCATTACTATTATTATTTATTTATTTATTTACTTATATATTTACTTATTATTATTAACTTTATTATTAATTTTATTATTATTACTATTATTATTTTCATTGTTGCTGCTACTACTTTTATACTTGCCACTGTTGAGCAGCTAAAATTCGGAATTGAAAGTTAAGTCCTTTTCAACAAGAAAAAAGAAACAGCAGCAGCTGCTGCTGCTGCACGAGCTGCGGCTGCTGCTGCTGCAGGTCCTGCAGAAGCTGCTGCAGGAACTGCAGCTGCAGCACGGCCTGGCGTTGCTGCAGCAGCAGCAGCTGCTGCTGCTGCTGCTGTTGCTGTTGCACGGCTTAGCCAAAGTATGAGGGGAGGCACTTTCTTACGGGCTGCAAATTCGGGTTTGAGTCCAAAGGGGGGTCTCTTATTCTGCAGCAGCAGCAGCAGCAGCAACAGCAGCAGCAGCAGCACAAGTAGCCGCAGCAGCTCAAGCAGCAGCAACGCAGGCAGCAGCAGCACACGCAGCAGCAACGGCACCGCGGAAGCACAAATAGCGGCAGTAGCAGCAGCAGCAGCAGCACTAGTGGCACACATAGCAGCAACACAAGCAGCAGCAGCAAAGCCGCACGAACAGCGGCAGCAACAGCAACACCAGCAGCAGCAGCAGCAGCAGCAGCAGACCTGAGCTTGTATCCTGGAGTTTGGTACTTGAACTTCTTCAGGTCGTGTCTGGAAACGTAAGTAATGGAATACTTTTTGCGGAATTGTTTTGCTGTCTGAGAAATTCAAAAAAGAATTAAAATGATTTAATTTAAAAAAGAATTAAAAGGATATAATTAATTTAAAAAAGAATTTAAAAGAATTAATTGTTTTATACTCAAGACGGAGCAGCAAGTTAGAAGCAGCAGGTCTCTGACTAACCAGCTGCAGCAGCAGCAGCAACAGCCGCAGCAGCAATAGCCGCAGCAGCAGACGCAGTAACAGCGTTGAAGCAGCAGCGGCAAGAGCAGCAGCAAGAGCAGCAACAAGAACAGCAGCAACAGCAGCAGCAGCAACAGCAGCAGCAGCACGGCAGGATCCAAACACCAAGGAGAAAAGGAGGCAGCAGCAGCTGCAGCAGCAGCAGCTCCATCCTTTTGACGAATTCATTCAATTCATTTAAATAAATAAATAAATAAATAAATAATAAAATAAATAAATATTTAATTTAATTTAATTTATTTCCTTTTAGCTTCTCAGCGCACCAAATTAAACTTCACTCCATTCCGCCCCTTCCGCAGCCGCTCCCAGCCGAAGCTGCAGCAGCAAAAGGCAGCAGCAGCAGCAGCAGCAGCAGCAGCTTGACGAATGAGCAGCAGAAAAAAAAGCAAATTATGAGTTTAAATTTAAATTATAAACAATAAGCAAGGAATACACAGATCATCCATTATCATCGGCAGCAGCAGCAGCAGCAGCAGCCGCAGCAGCAGCAGCAGCCGCAGCCGCAGTCGCAGCAGCAGCAGCAGCTGCAGCAGGAGCAGCGGACTCAGCGGCCGTGGCGCCCTCGTAGCAGCTGGAGCAGCAGTGGCGGCAGCCGCGTCACCAGCGTCAGCAGCAGCAGCAGCAGCAGCAGCAGCAGCAGCAGCAGCAGCAGCAGCAGCAGCTCACCGTGAAAGGCGAAACCTGGTGAGAACTTTGGAGTGGTTTTTGGGTTTCAGCTGCTTCCTCAAAAAGTAAGACACGCGAGCTCGGAAGCGCACGCGCATCCAGTTAATCCGCGTGCGGTAGAATCGCACTTTGCTGCTGCTGCTGCTGCTGCTGCTGCTGCTGCGGATAGAGAGGACGTCGCGGCCGCTGAGGCAGCTGCTGCTGCTGCTGCTGCGGCTCCAGCTGCTGGAGGGGATCTCACGGCCGCTGGATCTGCTGTTGCGGCTGCTGCTGCTGCTGCTGCTGCTCGATAGCACGTCACGGCCAAGGAGCCGACTGCTGCTGCTGCTGCTGCTGCAGCAAAGCGCAAAGTAAGGCTGTCTGGAAAGCCCTGCAGCAGGACCAGCTACAAACGGGGAGGGAAGTAGCCTAAAACTCGAGCAGCATTTCTGTGCTGCAGCAGGTGGAGCTGCCAGTCCAACAGGTGCTGCTGCTGCTGCTGCTGTTGCTGCTGCTGTTGCTGCTGCTGTTGCTGCTGCTGCTGCTGTTGCTGCTGCTGCTGTCCCAGGCAGATACCACGAAACTGGGGAAATCGCCCCTCGAGCAGATATGAGGTTGCAGAGACGCCGCACGGCAGCCATCACAGCTGCTGCTGCAGCTGCTGCTGCAGCTGCGGCTGCAGCTCAAGCTGCTGTTGCTGCTGCTGCTGCGACTAAGGCTACTAAGCCAACCGCTCTCTAAACCCCTTCTCCAGCTGCTGCTTCCCTTCCGGCCCTTACTGGGCGTCACCCGTCCGGGTGTGTAACAGCAGCAGCAGCAGCAGAAGCAACAGCAGTAGCAGGGCGTGAAGAATCAGCGTCTGCTGCAGCAGCTGCTGCTTTGTTGGCCTGCAGTGCTGCTGCAGTTATTCTCGTGTCTTGTGGGAAGTGCTAGCTGGGCCCGCTTTCCCTGGCTTTCCGCGCTGCTGCTGTTTTCTGCGTTTCATGCTGTTTCCGGAAAGCAGCAGCAGCAGGCAGCTTCCCACTTCACATGTTCGTCTTTCTGGGGAAATAAATTCAAATGTGCCTTAAAAAGAGCAGCAGAAGTGGCTTTAAAGAGCTGTTCGCACCCACACAGCAGCAGCAGCAGCAGCAGCAGCAGCAACAGCAGCAGCAGGAAGCATGCAGCGGTTGGGGCTGCCAGCGGCGCATCCCCAGCTTCCCGGGCCTTTCTTGGCGCGGGAAAAGACGGTAAAGAAATAAATGGAAATAAATCGAAATAAAAAGCTGCAGAAAAAGGTATTTGGGAGCTCAAAGCCTGAGGGAGAGCGGCGGGGGCCGCAGGCTGTGCAGGAAGTTGAATGGGCGTCAGTGGTTTCTTGCTGCTCATTTTCTCCGGTTTTTCTCCCGTTTCTTTCGATTTTCTTTCCTTTTTGTTTTCTTTTTCTTCTAATTTTGTCTTTTGATCCATTTTAGCCGAAATATTTCTCATTTCCGCGCCGGACTGCGCAGCAGTTCCTCCGTTCCGCCACGGCTCGCCTCTCCGCGCGTCCAGCTCCGCGCTTCAGGGTTTACGGTTTAGGGTTTAGGGTTTAGGGTTTAGGGTTTAGGGTTTAGGGTTTACGCCAAAATGCCCAAATTCTACTGCGAATATTGTGACATTTACCTCACCCATTCCTCCCCCGCTGGCCGCCGCCAGCACGCCAGCGGCCGCCGCCACATAAACCAGAAAGTTGAATATTTCCAGAGTGAGACCATTGGTCCATTTTAAGTGCTTTTTAATGCGTTTAAATGCTTTTAAATGCCTTTTAATGCTTTTTAATGGCCTTCAACGGTTTTAAATGATTCTTTTCTTCACTTTAAACCTTCTTTTCCTTCTTTTCGTCTCTTTTTTGCTTCTTTCCATTTCCAATGCCCCGAAATGCCCACAGACAGACTGCTGCAGCAGCCAGGGGCCTTCGCTGCACCCCAGAGGGGCCCCCCCTGGGGGGCCTCCTAAGGGGCCCCTAGGGCCCCAGGGGGCCCCCGGGGTCCCCAGGGGGCCCCCGGGGGGCCCTGCTGTCGCCTGTGCTGCCTCTATTACTTACTTTGCGAGTTTTGTGTCGTTGAGGATGCAAAAGAAGCACTGCTGCTGCTGCTGCTGCTGCTGCTGCTGCTTAAAGTGAAGGCTTTGTGGTTTGCTGCTGCGCCTTCAGACCTGCTGCGGGAGAGCACCTTCCAGGCTCCAGCCTTCATAGACCAAGCGGTAGCCATGCGGGCCAGTAAGTCCTGCTGCTGCTGCTGCTGCTGCTGCTGCTGCTGATTGCAGTTTGTGTCATGGACGATCCGCCCGGTGCTGTAGCGCGAGGCTTCCCGTCTGCAGCAGCGCACCAGCCCCTCCCGCTGCTGCAGCCGTGTCTAGGGTTTAGGGTTTAGGGTTTAGGGTTTAGGGTTTAGGGTTTGCGCGCAGTTCAAATCGTGGCCAACACCCCCCCCGGGGAAATAGTCTCCACCCACATGGGCAATTGTACCAAAATTAGAGAGCCCCGGGGGAGGCCCCGGGGGCCCCCGGGGGGCCCCCCGAGGCCTGGCTTTGAGGGGGACGACAGGGGGCCCCCCCGGTACCCTCCCCCGGGGGCCCCCCTGGGGCCCCTGGGGCCCATGGGGGGCCCCCGCATGGGGGCCCCCCCCCCGAACATGCGCCCCCCAATGCCCATGCCCATGGGGGGCCCCCCAATGCCTATGGGCATGCCCATGGGGGGCCCCCCCCCTCCCTTCATGGGGCCCCGCTAAATCCTACGCCAGGGGGGCCCCCCGGGGGCCCCCCTGGGGTAGGGGGACCCTCGGGGGGGCCCCACTGGGGCCCCCGGGGACTCCTGGGGGGCCCCACCGTACTGAAGGGGGGCCCCTTTGGGTAGTTTGTTGGGAATGAGTCTGGACTTGAAAGACTAAGTGCATGCAAAGTTAGAGAGGCTCTTTAGAAATTATTCATTTGCTGCTGCTGCTGCAGTTGCTGCTGCTGCCACATTTACTGCTGCTGCTGCTGCCGCTGCTGCTGCTCGGACATCGTAGGGGCCCCCAAAGAGGGTCCTGTGGGGTGGGGGGCCCCCTTGAAGTTTAGGATAAAAATAAAATTAAAAATAAAACACGACAACGGCAGGATTCGAACCTACGCGGGCAGAACCCAATGCCTTAGCAGGGCACCGCCTTAACCACTCGGCCACGTTGTCCGTTGTTGCTCCTGCTGCAGTCTGCTGCTGCTGCTGCTGCAGTTTGCTGCTGCTGGTTCTGAACTCGTATGTCACTGGCAGCAGTTCGCGGCTGCTGCAGCAGCAGCTGCTGCTGCTGCTGCATTTATTTAATTCTATATCGTATTGTATTATAGTATTTGAACAATTTCTTCTACAAAGTCCTGTGCTGCAAGCCGCTGCAGCAGCGTTTCGGTGTACGTACAGCTCAAGTCCCCGCTAGCAACAACAAGCGACAGCAGCAAAGAGAGCAGCAGCAGCAGCTGTTGCTGCTGCTGCTGCTACTGCTTCCCCAAACTGCCCCTAGAGAGAAATGCGAAGAGCAGCAACGGCAGCTGCAGCAGCTGCAGCAACACCAACAGCAGCAGCAGGAGTTGCGGACTGCAGCAGCAGCAGCAGCAGCAGACAACGTGGCCGAGTGGTTAAGGCGGTGCCCTGCTAAGGCATTGGGTTCTGCCCGCGTAGGTTCGAATCCTGCCGTTGTCGCATTTAAATTAATTCAATATAATTTATAATTTAATTTTTAAATTAAAAAAGACTTTTTTGATTATAAATAAATTGTTTTCTTTTCTTCTTCTCTGCTGCTTTCATAAGCGGTGTCTAGACACCTGAGAATTCGCCCTGTGCAGCAAATTCGAATTTTCAAATCGGGAAGTTGCGAATTAAAACCCTCTTGAAGCATTTTTGAACTATTTTTATTCTTTTTTATTCATCTTATTTCACTCATATCATATTTGATTCTTATTTATTCTTTTTAATTCATTTTTATTCTTTTTTATCTCTTTATTTCGAAGAAAAAAGGATAAAGACCCTCAGGAGGGAAAGAGCGGTAGTCGGCGAAGAACCTTTTTGCAAACTTTGGATTTTGAAATAAAAATAAAATAAAATTTAATTTAAAAGTTTTGAAAGTTTTTTAAAAGTGAATTTATTTCATTTGAAACTGAAGCCGCTGGCCGGCTGCGAGGTGATCGGATGATACCTCTCTCGAGTGGCACTTCCGCTGCTGCTGCTGCTGCTGCTGCTGCTGCTGAAAGCGAGAAAAGAAAACAAATAAAACAAATTCAAATTTAAAAATAAATAAAATGATAAATCGGAAAAGAAATAATTAAAACTGATTAGTAGATTTTATTTCTTCCGTTCAGCCAGCTGCATGAGTTGTGCACACACCTGAGGTGTATGTACACCTTTATAGTATTAATACTATTATTTTTGTTGTTATTAATATTTATATTAATTCTAACAAAAAATATTAATATTACTATTAATATTAACATAAATAATCAACATTAATATTGTACATATGTTAATATTAAGATTAGTACTACTATTAATACTAATACCAAGCTCGTCTTTATACCCATACTAAGTTAAAATTAAAATTAAAATTAAAATTAAAATTAAAATTGAAATTAAAATTAAAATTAAAACTAAAATTAAAATTAAAAAGCTGAAATTGCAGTCATGCATAAATACACTCGGGCAAAAAGGCAGAAATGCCATTTCATGGAAATGCAAAACAAAAAGATATTTTGAAAATAATTTAATTTTAAATTAATTCAAAATTAAATTAAAATCAGTTTAAAGTTGGTTTAAGATTGATTTAAAGTTGATTTTAAATTAATTTAAAGTTAATTCAAAGTTAATTTAAAATCAATTTAAAATCAATTTAAAATCAATTTAAAAATAATTTAAAATCTATTTAAAATTAATTTGAAGCGTGATTTAAAATGATTTAAAGGGGATTGAAAACGAATTTAAAGCAAAGTTAAAATAAATTTAAAATGAAGTTAAAGTGGAGTTAAAATGAAGTTTAAATGAGGTAAGAATATAATTAAAATGAAGTTAAAATGTAATTTAAAATGTAGTTAAAAACTTTAATTAAATGTAATTTAAATGTAATTCAAAGAGCAGTAAAATAAGCCATTGAAAGTCCAATTAAAGTAGAACTGAAGTATAATTAAAATACAATTAAAATCAAACTAAAATGGAATTAAAATAGAATTAAAATGAAATCAATGAAATGGAATTAAAATGTAATTAAAAAGCAAAATCAGGTTTAAACCAAAACTGAAAATGCAGATAGAGAAACGAAATTAGAGAGAAAACAAAAAATGAAATAAATAAAAACGAAACATTTATTTTGATGAAATGAAAATAATGAAATAAAACGAAAAGAAAACAGTAAAAAGATAAAATGAAATATAAGGAAACAAAAAAGGAGAAAGGAAAAACAAAAAGGAGACAAAAAAGAAGATAAAAAAACAAAAGTGAAACAAAAGAAGTTAAACAATGAGGCAAAAAAACAGAACAAAAAAGAGGGAAAAACGGAAAAAAGACGACAAAAAGGGGACAAACGAGGGACATAAAAAAAGCAAAGAGAGACAAAAAAGGAACAAAAAGAAGAATAAAAGAGAACTTCAAAAGAGGATAAAAGGAGAATAAACAGAGACAGAAAACTGGACAAAAAGAAACAAAAGAGAGACGAAAAGGAGGGAAAAAAGAAACAAAAAAGTGACAAAAAAGAAACAAAAGACGGACAAATGAGGGACGAATAAGAGGAAAAAGGGAAAAAAAAGAAAAGCAAAAAGAAGCGAAAAAGAAGAGAGAAGAGAGAAGCAAAAAGGAGCAAAGAAGGAAAAGAAAAGGAGAGAAGAAAGAAGCAAAGAAGAAACAGCTAAGAGAAGATGAAGAGTAAAAAATGATGAAATAAAAGGGGAAAAGAGGCAATAAAGGGGAATAAAAGGACAAAAATAAGAAAATAAAAGGAAAAGAATGAATTAAAAAGGATTAACAGGAGTTAAAAGGACAAAGACGATAAAAAAGAAATGAAGACTAGACACCCGAAGGCTTTGCGAGCGCTCGTCTCTTTGCCAGCTGAACTCTTGAGCGTTTAAAGAGGCTGAAATCCATTTAGATTGAATTAAATGGCAAATTTAAAAGCATTTTATGATTAAAAACAATTAAAAGCAATCAACAACAATTAAAAATAATCAAAATGGT
>NW_013542053.1:38056-48696 GCF_000499545.2 Eimeria tenella
CAGCAGCAGCGGTTACTGCAGCAGCAGCAGCAGCAGAAATTCTGCTGCTGCTGCTGCTGCTGCTGCTGCTGATAATGATGCTTGCGCCGCCGCTAAGCCGCTGCCGCTGCTTCCGCTGTTGGCAACGGTGCTGCTGCTGCAGTTGCTGCAGCTACTACTAACACCAATGCAGCTGCCGCCGCAGCTGCTGCTGCTGCTGCTGCTGCTGCTGCTTTCCAGTGCGTCGCCTTCGTGCATCTGCCTCCGCACTATGAGAGCACAGCGGCCCAACAAATGAATAAATAAATAAATAAATAAAACAAAATAAATTACAATTAATCAATTAATTAATTAATAATAATCACGAATGAATGGCATGGGTGTTTGCTGCTTGCTGCGGTGTGGGGCGCAGCATCCCGGCTTCGCGCTGCTCTGCTGCTGGTGCTGCTGCTTACTTTTCGCTGCTTTGCTGCAGAGAAGCAGAAATGAGCAGCAACTTGCAGCAGCAGGAAGCAGCAAATCTGAATAGGCTGCGGCTGGGGCTTTCCAACGGCATAACTCGCACTGTGTCTTGCTACGACTTCCCCGCTGCTGCTGCTGCTGCTGCTGCTGCTGCCGCCGCCGCCAAGGCGGAGCAGCGCGCTGCAGCGGCCAAACAACGAGGCAGGCAGCAGCAGCAGCAGCAGCAGCACAGCACCCTCGGCGCAGCAGTTTCCGGCTTTTTTCAGTGGCTTGCTGCGCCGGCGGAAGCTGCTCATGCACACCAGCAGCAGCAGCAGCAGCAGCAGCGGCAGGACAGCCGAGGCAAGCAACAGCCGCAGCAGGAGAAAGAGCCGCAGCACAACAGCTTTGACAAGCAGCAGCAAACGCAGCAGCAGCAGCAGCAGCAGCGGCAACAAGCAGCCTTCCCATGAGGCGCGGCGCAGCTGTGCAGCCGCCTGCTGCTGCTGCTGCTTTAGACACCTTCGCAAACCAGCAGCAGCATCAGCAGCAGCAGCAGCAGATGCTGCTGCAGCAGCAGCAGCGGCTAGACGCTGCGCTGCAAAACGAAACCCTTCAGCTGGTTCCAGCCCTCCAGCTAGCAAGCTAGCCAATTAGCCCCTGGCTAGCCACGCAGCTAGCTAGCTAGCTAGCTAGCTAGCTAGCTAGCTGAGGGCAGCAAACTCCGCAGCCGCTTGCTGCCCCCACAAACAGCTAGCTCGCGCAGCAGCTACACCCAATGGCTAGCTAACTAGACAGCCAGCTAGCTAGCTAGCCAGCCAGGCAGCTAGCCAGATAGCTAGCTACTGGCTAGCTAGCTAGCCAGCTTGCCAGCTAGCTACTAGCTAGCTGCTTACATACCCGGCGAGCCAGCCGTCCAGGTGCCTAGCTAGGAAACCGCATACGGCTAGCTAGCTAGCTAGCTAGCTGCTAGCTAGCTGCCAGCTAGCCGGCTGGCTAGCTATCAGCTAGCTAGCTGGCTAGCTGCTGGCTTGCTAGCCAGGTGCTAGCTAGCTAGCCAGCTAGCTAGCTGTTAGCTAGCTACATGAGCGCAGCAAATCTAACTCAGCAGCAGTTCTGAGCCAAGAGGCTCTAAAAGAGGGCCCCCAGCTAGCTAGCTAGCTGCTGGCTAGCTAGCCAGCTAGCTGCCAGATAGCTAGCTGCTAGCTAGCTAGCCAGCTAGATGCTAGCTAGCTAGCTGCCTGGCTAGCGGGCGGCTTGGCTAGCTAGCCAGCTGTGCACTTTGACAAAGGCGCCCACCTCTAGGCAGCAGCAGCTATTGCTGCTGCTGTTGCTGCTGCTGCTGCTGCTCAAGCTGTCCGCAGTAGCGACTCCCTAGATCTCTTGCTTTACTCGAGCTCCCTCCATATTAAGCTGCTGCTGCTGCTGCTGCTGCCCGTGCTGCTGCTGCTGCTGCTCGTGCTGCTGCAGCGTGAAGGCCGTGGACTTGGCAATTGCTGCAGCAAATGAGTGTGGAAAAAGCTGCGCTGCTGCAGCAGCAGAAAACCAGCTGCAAGCCAGCAGCCCTGCTCGGCCCCACGGCGGCAGCCAGGAGCCGCTGTCGCTGCTGCTGCTGCTGCTGCTGCTGCCGCTGCTGCTGCTGCTGCTGCTGACGAAGCCGTTGCTCAGCACACAAGAGCTGCGCACGAAGCGGCCCCCAGGTCCCCGCGGTTGGTAGTTTGTGTGGCAGTGCTGCTGCTGCTGCTGCTGCTGCTGCTTGCTGCTCTGCTGCTGCAGCTGCAGCTTGCTGCTCTGCTGCTGCTTTGCTGGCCGTTCTTGCTTAGCAAGAGCCCCTCCCTGGTGCTGCTGCTGCTCTTGCTGCTGCTGCTCCCTCTGGGGCTCTTCAGAAAGCTGCTGCAGCTGCAGTTCTTGTAGCTGCTGCTGGAGCAGCAGCAGCAGCTGCCGGTTCGCTTCCGATAGCACTGGCTGTTGCTGCTGCTGCTGCAGCAGCACCTCTAGGTGCTGCTGCAGCGCCTCAGGAGCAAACGTTGCCTGTACGTACAGCCCGTTGCTGCAGTTCCCTCCAATTGCTTGAATGCTGCTGCTGCTGCTGCTGCTGCTGCTGTGCGGCAGTCCCAATGTGATCCTCATGATGACAATCTTTGCTGCTGCTTCTGCTGCTGCTGAGGGGAGCGGGCAGGCAGAGTTTTGCAGCCAGGAAGTTGCTGCTGCAGCAGGCGAGGGGTCCTGCTGCTGCTGCTGCTGCTGCTGCTGTTGCTGCTGCTGCTGCCTTTCCTGGGCGTACTGCTGCTCCTGCTGCAGCAGCAAAGCCTCCGTCAACAGCCGCCGCTTGGCCGTGGCTAGCTCTTGCTGCTGCTGCTGCAGCAGCTTGCGCTTCTTAGCAATGCTTTGCTGCCTCCGCAGCCGCCTCCGCCGCAGCAGCCGGGTGCTGCTGCTGCTGCTGCTGCTGCTCTTCTTCTTGCTCGAGGAGCAACGCACTGGGCTGCTGCTGCGGCTGCTGCTGCAGCTAAGGGACTTTCCAGACGCAGCAGAAGCTGCTGCTGCTGGGAACTCGAGGCTCAGGGAATGCGCTGCTTCTTCTGCTGCTGCTGCTGCTGCTGCTCTGCCAGCTGTGGCTGCAGCAGCAGCTGCTGCTGCTGACGTCTCAGCAACTGAGTAGGAGTCCTCAGCATCTCCACTTCTTGCTGCCAAGCTGCTGCTGCTGCTGCTCGCGGTGCTGCAGAACTCTACAACTTTGCGGCAGGCATCAGATGGCGGCCGCTGCTGCTGCTCGTGCTGCTGCCGTTGCTGCTGTTGCTGGTGTTGCTGCTGCTGTTGCTGTTGCTGTTGCTGCTGCTGCTTTCGTTTGTCCGTCGAGGAGATCTGCTCTTGCCTCTTAGCGGCGCGGCTCAGCGGCAACTGCTGTTGCTGCTGCTGCTGCTTCTGTAGCAGCTGGCGCTGCTGCAGCAGTAGCTGCTGCTGCAGCAGCTGCGATAGAGCTGTGTCCCTCAGCCGCAAGACCACCCGCAGATCCGGGGTCTTGCTGCTGCTGCTGCCGCTGAAGGGTGCATTGGTTTGCTGCTTGTTCTGCTGCTGCTGCTGCTGCAGCTGCGGAATGCGCGGCTGCTGCCGCGAGTCAAAGAGGGCCTGCCACTGCAGCAGACAAGCCCATGCTGTTGCTGCTGCTTGCTGCAACTGCTGCTGTGCTGCTGCTGTCCACGGCCTCCGGTGCTGCAGTTGCTTCTGCTGCTGCTGCTGCTGTTGCTGCCGCTGCCCGTAGGGCCAAGGCAGGTTGAGCAGCTGGAGGGCGTCTACGGGCAGCGGCGGCTCTTCGGCTTGCTGCAGTTGCTGCTGCTGCTGCTGCTGACGCATTTAAGCTCCAAGAAGGGACAAGACGGAGAGCAGCAGCAGCAGCAGTTATCGATCCCTCGGAGCTTGGTGGCGGTGGTGGCCGTGGCTAGCGCCCTGCAGCTGCTGCTGCAAGTCCTGCTGCTGCTGCTGCTGCTGCAACTGCTGCTGTTGCTGCTGCAACTACTGCTGTTGCTGCTGCTGCTGGCGACGCGGGCCCTTCGCCCCAGCAAGGGGGCGGTTATCTGCATTAGGTGCGGCTGAGTTTGCTGCTGCGCCGCTGAGTGCTGCAGCAGCAACGGCAGCAGCAGCAGCAGCAGCTCGCGAGCAGCAGAGTCCCTAAATAAAAGAAACAGCTGCTGTCACTTATCTAAGTGTGCTGACATCAGCAGCAAAGGAGGTCTCTGCTGCTGCGCCACATGCAGCAGCAGCAGCAACAGCTGCTGCTGCTGCTGCATGCAGTGCCGCAGCCGCCACTCCCATGGCTGCCGCCTGTCAGCCCCGACGGAATTAAGGTGAATTAAGAAAAGATAGACTGTTTTGAAGAGCAGCAGCAATAACAACAGCAGCAGCAGCAGCAGCAACAACAGCAGCAGCTGTTGCTGCTCCGGCTGCGCTGCGCTCCAGCATCGCGGTGTCTCGGGGAGAGAAGGGGCTTGCTGCTGCCTGCAGCAGCAGCAGCAGCAGCTTTAGCAGCAGCACCAAGAAAGTCGGCACTAGTTGCTGCAGCAGCAAACCCGCACGCACATTACCAGAAGCAGCAGCAGCAGCAGCACCAGTTGCGCTGCAGCATCCGTATTAAGGACGCGTTTGAAGGCAGCAGAAGCGGCAGTATAGCAGCGCTCATGCAGCAGCAGCAGCAGCAGCAGCGGCGCCCTCCTGTTGCTGCTGGCAGCAGCAGCAGAAGGGCAGCAGCGGTCTCGAGTGGCAACCGCAGCGGTAGCGCCTCTGCAGCAGCAGCAACTCAGCAGCAACAGCAGCAGCAGCAGCGAAGATCACTGCAGCGCAAAAGGCAGCAAACCTTCCATGTCTCGGACATACCAGAGGCTGTGAGTACTAATCCTGCTGCTGCTGCGGCTGCTGCTGCTGCTGCTGCTGCTGTGAACTCAAGTATTACTGTTGATTCAGCTGCTTATCTCGTTCCTTCTGCTGCTGCTAGGCGTTCTCCTGCTGCTGCGTCCTTTGCTGCTGTTCCGCCGCCTCATTCCGCTTTGCTGCTGCTGCTGCTGCTGCTTGTGTCCTAGGCACTTGCTGCGTACCCGTCGCTGGCACGCGAGCTGCTGCTGCTGCAGCAGGCAGAAGCAGAAATAGAAAAGGGGACGGAGCAGCTAACAGCAACCCTGAGAGACACAGTAAACCCCTGTTTAACAGCAAACGCCAATAGGCAGGTGGGTTGCTGCTGCTGCTGCTGCTGCTGCTGCTGCTGCTGCGGCTGTTGGGGCTGCTGGTGTTGCGCCGGCTGCTGCTGCTGCTGTTGCTGCTTGTCGCGGAGCTGATCATGCGGGTGCTGCTGCTGCTCCCCGTGTTGCTGCTGCTCTTTGTGAGGTTGACCGTGCTGCTGCTGCTGCTGCTGCTCAGCGTGTTGCTGCTGCTGCTAGTGTGCGGGGTGCTGCTGCTTCTGCTGCTGCTACTGCATACACTGCTGCGCTGAGGCGCTTCTGCAGCTGCTGCTGGCTGTGTTGGCACTGCTGCTTTGAATGGTGCTGCTACTGCTCGTGCTGCTGCTGCTGAGCCCCCGCAGATAGCGCTGCAGCAGCAGCAGCTGCTGCTGCTGCTGCTGCTGCGCAAGCATTTCTGTACTTTATTCTCTACTGTCTTTACACTTCTGCCTCCGCTGCTGCAGTCTATTTTCATTCCATTTATTATTTATTTATTTATTTATTAAATTAATTAATTTTAAATTAATTTATTTTTTTGCAGGCGCTGCCACTGCAGCTGTCTCGTTCGCGGCTGCGGCTTTTTGTTTATAACACGCACGCAAATCAACCTGCTGCTGCTGCTGCTGCTGCTGCTGCGGACTTGCATGCGCCGCACTTCCAGCGGCCCCCGGCGAACCAGCTGCAGCCTCCTGCTGCAGCTGCAGTTGCTGCTGCGGCAGCCGCAGCGGCAGCAGCGCCGCAGCAGCAGCAGCAGCAGCAGCAGCAGCTAAATGCCCTCCCTCAACCAACACTTACTTCTTTGCTGCACGAGCCGCCGCCTTCTTGGTCTCTCTACATAAAGGGACAGTCTCTAGACAAACAGGTTTGCTGCTGCTGTTGCTGCTACTGCTGCTGCTGCTGTTGCTGCTGCTGCTGCTGCTGCCGGTGTTGCTGCTGCTGCTGGGGCGGCGTAATCACGCCTACGTCTGTGTATAGGCAGCTGGAGAGTCTTTTTATTTGTTCTTGATAAATAAGTAAATGTTTATTATTTATTATTTATTTATTTATTTATGTATTTATTTATTTATTTATTCTGTTTTTATTTATTAACAAGTTGATTATAAGTTGTTGGCGACGAGCGAGTGGCTCGCCGAGTCTGTTTTTGCTGCTGCTTCGTTTTCTGCTGCTGCTTCGTTTGCTGCCGCTGCTCCCTCCCGTGCTGCTGCTTCTCCACCTGCTGCTGTTGCTGCTGCTGCTGCTTCAGTTGCTGCTGCTGCTGCTGTTTTGCTGCTGCTGCTGCTAGTACGTCTCCCATTTTGAGTGCGTTTTCGCCGTTTTGGCCGCTGCTGCCGCGCTTTCTCCGCGGCCGCCCGCTGCTGCTGCTGCTGCTGCTGCTGCAGGAGAGCAGCAGCAGCTGCTTGTCTTCGTTTTTCGAGAAGATCCTGGTGCTTTCGGAAGCAGAAAGTGTTGCCTGGCACTGGGGCGGCGGAGGGCCTGTTGAAGAACTTGTAATTCAGCGCCAAGGCGATAAACCTCTCAGCCTTCAAATCCTCCTTTTCATTCGACACAAACTCCCGGCCTTTGCGGTCTGCTGCTGCTGCTGCTGCTGCTGCGGCTGCTGCTGCGGCTGGGGCTGCGGCTGGGGATGCGGCTGGGGATGCAGCTGGGGTGCTGCGGTTGTTTCTGGGGTGCTGCTGCTGGGGTGCTGCAGGGGTGCTCCTACCGGTACCGCTGCTGCTGCTGCTGTTGCTGCTGCTGCTGTCGCTGCTAGTTGTATTGGGCGGGCTTGTGTTTTTGTAGCTGCTGCTGCTGTTTCTCTGGTGCCGCTGTCACTGATCTTGTTGCGGCTGCCCGCGTGTGCGGCTGCTGCTGCTGCTACTTGAGCTGCAGCAAGATCAACAACCCCGCTGCTGCTGCTGCTGCTGCTGCTCCTGCTGCAGCTGTCCCCTCAACTCTCGGCCGTCTGCGGCGGGCAGCGGCAGCTTTCTCTTTGCGCAGTGCTGCGCTGCATCTTCTCTTATTGCCTCTCAAGGGGTTTGCTGCTGTCGGGCCCCAGCAGCAGCAGCAGCGGCGGCAGCAGCAGCAGCAGCAGCAAGGTTGCGCCCCGCGAAATCCGACTCGCGACGGACGAACAGCTCAGAAAGGTAAGGCCCAGCAGCAACAGCAGCACTCATGTTAGCAGCAGCAGCAGCAGCAGCAGCAGCAAATTGGCTAGGCAGCACTCCTTGATCCAAACTGCTTGTACGGATTGGATTTGTCTTTTAGCGACTAAATAAATGAATAAATAAATAGATTAAATAATAAATAAATAAATAAATAGTAACAAATAAATAGCAAGTAAATAAATAGATAAATAAATAAGTAATAAGACGGTAAATAGACAAAAAACGAACAGCAACGGAGGCAAGAAACGAAGCAGCAAAGCAGCACAGCAGCAGCAGCAGCAGAAGCAGCAGCAGCAGCATCAATTGCGTTTGCTGCTGCAGCTTTTCGGCCCCTCTGTTCGCTCTCTCTCTCTTGCTGATCTCCCGCTGCTGCTGCGGCAGCATTTGCTGCCGCCGCTGCCAGTTGTTATAAAGCACAACCTGAAGTCCGTTTGCTGCTGCTGCTGCTGCTGCTGCTGGTTCTTGCATTTGTTATTTGTTATTATTGAATCTTTTTATATTTTGATCAACTTCAATTTATTATTTTTTGTTCTTCACAGATCAACTGCTGTTTATTGGTTTTCATTTATTGTTTCTCTTGCAGAGTTTGCTGCTGCTGTTATTTATTTAATTTTATCTTAATTAATTTAATTTATTTTAACTATTTATATCATTTATATTTATATTTTTATTTATTTATTTATTTATTATTTATTTATTATTTAACTTTTGCTTCAAAGCTGTTGTTGCTCGGCCGTTCAGGTCTACTGCTCCTGGTGCTGCAGATGCTGCTGCTGCTGCTAGTGCTGCTGCTGCTAATACTGCTGCTGCTGCTGCTGCTAATGCTCCTGATGCTGCGGTTGCTGCTGCTGCTAATGCAGGCTTTCGGGGGATTGGATAGAAAGCGAGCATGCGTATGACTTTTCTTTGGACTGTATAGACACCACCTGCGGCAGCAGCAGCAGCAGCAGCAACAGCGCAGCAGCAGCAGCAGGAGCAGCAGCAACTGCTTGCTGCGTCCTTGGCCTCGACAGCTGGCTCTCCGCGTCGCAGCAGCAAAGCGTGTTTCTGCAGCAGCAGCAAAAGGTGCTAAAGCTGCTGCTGCTGCTGCTAATGGTCCAGCTGCTGCTGAAGCTGAATAACGCTGTGGATACTGATGTTGCTGCTGCTGCTGCTAAAGCGCGATCCGCTAGCTTAGAGTTGCTGCTGCTGCAGCGGCTTCGGCCTATTATTTTGTTTTATATTTCAGCTGCTGGTCTGCCCGCAGCAGCTGCTGCTCGTTTGTTTTCTGCCGTTGCTGCTGCTGCTGCTGCTCGTCCGACGCCAACTGGTGCTGCTGCTGCTGTTGTTGCTGTTGCTGCAGCAGCAACTTTCGTTAGATGCTGAGCTGGAGGCGGTGGAGGGCCACTTGGCTTTGCTGCTGCAGCAAATTTGCTGCCGCGTTTCCCACATGAAGATATACAGCTCTTTGGCAGAAGACCCTAAGCAGGTATTTATTTATTTATTTGTTTTAATCAATTTAATTAATTTAGTTTAATTAAATTAATTAATTAAATTAATTTATTTGGCTTATTTGTTTGCTGCGTGGCTGCGTGGGTGCCGTTGGTCTCGCGGGTTTTGCTGCAGCGGTTGCTGCTGCTGTTGCTGTTGCTGCTGATCTTGCTGCAGCTGCTGCTGCTGCTGCTGCTGCTGCTGCAGTGGCGCTTCCGCGTCCTCCTCGCCAGCCGTCTGGTGCCTTTTATTTGAAATTAATCAAACTGTTTATTATTTATTTTCATTTATTTATTATTTATTATTAATTTATTAATTAATTAATTTATTTATTTATTTGCTGCTGCAGTTCATCCAGCTGCAGCTGGAGTCTTGCCTCCCTGACCACCAGCGCCTCGTGGCGGACAGCAACTGTCTTTTCGAATATGAAGTTTCCCCCAAAAGGGCCAGCTTCTACAACAAGGTGCTGCTGCTGCTGCTGCTGCTGCTCTTGCTGCTGCTGCTGCTGTCGTTGCGGCTCTTGCTGCTGCTGCTGCTGCTTTGCTGGTGCTGCTGCTCTTGCGCCTGCTGCTATTGCTGCTGCTGCTCTTGTTGCTGCCGCTGCTCTTATTGCGGCCGTTGCTGCTGCTGCTGCTGCTCTTGCTGTTGCTGCTGCTGTTGCGCCTGCGGCCCTTGCTGCTGCTGCTCTTGTTGCTGCTGCTGAGGGCGGTGGCGGTGGCGTTGCTGTTGCCGCTGTTGCTTATGGCTGCGTCGACGCTTCTTCCGCACTTTCTGCTGCTGCTGCTGCTGCTGCTTTACTTCTCTCTGTTACTGTGACTGCTTTTTCCGCGGCTTCGTTTGCTGCTGCTGCTGCTGCTGCTCCTTTCCGAAGCGGCGACTAAACTGCTTATCTATTTCCTGCTGCCGTTTCTCGCTGACTGACGGATCGCTTGCCGCAATTTGCTGCTGCTGCTGCTGCTGCTGTTGCTGCTGCTGCAGCCGTGGCTGCCGAGGGCAGTTGGACGATATCTGCAGCGGAAGGCTCTTCCCCTCGACGACCAAATATGGTTCGTGTCTCTATACTTTGCTGTTGCTGCTGCTGTTGCTGCTGCTGCTGCTGTTGCTGCTGCTGTTGCTGTTGCTGCTGCTGTTGCTGCTGCTGCTGCCGTTGCTGCTGCTGCTGCTGTTTCTGCTGCTGCTTAGGGCGGGGGCGGTGGTGCTGCTGCCTCATAGTTGCTGGAAGCAGCAGAAGAGTAAATGCAGTCGAGGCCACTTGGCAGCGAAGCAAATGAAATTAATTAAATAAATTTAACTAATTTACTTTAAATTTATTAATTTAAATAATTAATTCAATTAATTCAACAGAATATATATTCTGTTTATTCCCAGTTGTTGTGCCACAAATGCCCGAATAATAAACAGCAGTTCATGATTCAGATCAGTAGCAGCAGCAGCAGCAGCTGCCGGAGCAGCAGCAGCAGCCGCAGCAGCAGCTGCCGCAGCAGCAGCAGCAGCAACACCGCGAAAGATGGATTTGTTTAGCTGCGCACTATTATTTATTTAGCTATTTATTCATTTACTATCTATTTACTATTTATTTATTTTTATTTATTTTTATTTGTTTATTAATTTATTATTTATTTATCTATTTTTTGCTTTCTGCTGCAGCAAACTCTTCGCTGCTTATGGGCTGCCGGACCCCCGAAAGCGGCAAAGAGAAGTAAATCTTTTTAATTCTTTTTTATTTTTAATTTATTTTTGTTTATTTTCAGTCTATTTTTCTTTATTTTTAATTTCTGTTCTTTTTTGGTTTCCTTTTTCTGCTTCTTTTGTTTCCTTTTTTCTCTCTGTCTCCTGCAATCTCTTTGCGTTTCTCTCACTCTTTTAACTGCTGCTGCTGCTGCTGCGGCTGCTGCTGCTG
>NW_013542053.1:48796-51424 GCF_000499545.2 Eimeria tenella
ATAACAATCTCACACAGGAAACAGCTATGTCCATGATTACGCCATGCTTGCATGCCTGCTGGTCGACTTTACAGGCTAGCCAGCTAGCCAGCTAGCTAACTAGCTGGCTAGTTGGCTAGATCGCCAAAGCACTCGCGCGCCCTAGCTAGCTAGCTAGCTAGCTAGCTCAGGCCAGCTACTGCTTTGGCCATCTAGCCAACTTGCCAGCTAGTTAGCTAGCTGGCTAGCTAGCTGGCTAGGAGCCGTTTGCTGTGAGGGTCGCTACAGCTAACCTGCAGCTAGCTGCAGCAGCTAGCTAGCTGGCGCGTCGCAGCTAGCTGTGAAGAGACTCGTGGCTAGCCAGCAGCTAGCCACTAAGAAGGCCGCAGCTAGCTGCTGCTGCGAATAGCTCGGAGACCCTCGCTAGCTGGACAATGACCGTCGCCAGCAGCAGCTAGCTGCTGCAGCTAGCTGCTGCAGCTAGCTGCTGCAGCTAGCTGTGGCTACCCGTAACTGGCCTTAGCTAACTGTAGCTAACTGTAGCTAGCTGTAGCTAGCCGTAGCTAGCTGCTAAACATGCACAGGCTGCAGCAAGCTAGCTTGGGTCTGTGGATAGGGTTTTGGGTGTAGGCTTTGTGGCCTCCCTGGCAGCAGCAGCAGCAGCAACAGCAGCGACAGCAGCAGCAGCAACAGCAGCAGAAAGCAGGAACGGCAGCACCTGCGTCAGCGCCATTTCCCGCTAGCAAAACAAAAATGCCAGTCTTTTCGCCAGTCATCCCTCAAAGCTGCTGTTGCTGCTGCTGCTGCTGCGGAGTGCTGCGGCCATTGCCGGCCTCCTGCATGCGCTTTTCAAGGCCACTTGGAAACTTCTCTGAAGTTTGGCAGCAGCAGCAAGCAGCTCAGCAGCAGCAGCTGCAGCAGACAAAAGCCAACCACCCACGGGCCTACAGTTTGTGCCGCTGCTGCTGCTGCAGCAACAGCAGCAACAGCAGAAGCTGGGAGCTCTCCGCCCCACCCACGGCCGTAGGAATAAGAAGCTGCAGCAGCTGCAGCAGCAACTGCAACGGCAGCAATGGCAGCAACTGCTGCTGCTGTATGTTTCATTTGCTGCTGCGTACCGCCTGCGGGCGGCAGGTCCCAAGAGAGCTTGTTCTTGCTTCTTCTTATTCTGCTGCTGCTGCTGCTGCTTCGTGCTGCTTTCGTGGCAGCTGCACGAGGGGAGCGCAGGGCTGCAGCAGAAGTCGCAGCTGCAGCAGCAGCCGCGGGGGGCTCCGGCTCCGCCACTGCAGCTGTTGCTGCTGGTGTTCTTGCTGCTGCTGCTGCTGCTGCCGTTGCTGCTGCTGCTGCAGACGCTTCGGGAATGGGAGCTACAGAATTTGACTTGTGTCTAGGCGTTTGGTGGCCTTCGCTTTGCTGCTGCTCCTTGGGCTGCTGCTGTTGCTGCTGCTTATCCTGCGGCTGCGGCTCGTCTTGCTGCTGCTGCTGCAGCTTATAGTCCTGTCTTTGTTGCTGTGGGCCATGATGGTTTTCCTTCGCCTCATCCTTTCGACGATGCTGTTGCGGTTGCTGCTGCGGCTGCTGCTGCTGCTGCGGCTGCTGCTGCTGCTGCGGCTGCTGCTGCTGCTGCTGCTGTGGCTGCTGCTGCTGCTGTTCACCAGGAGCAGCCTTCTCCACCGGCTTTGAGTGTGAAAGTGCTTGCTCCTGATCCTTCTGCTCTTGCTCCTTTTGCTGCTGCTGCTGCAGCTGCTGCTGACTTTGCTGCTGCAGCTGCTGCCGTTGCTGATTCTGCTGCTGCTGCAGCGGCGGCTTTTGCTGCTGCTGCGGCGGCTTTTGCTGCTGCTGCCGTTGCTGCTGCTTTGGCTCTTCTGGCTTGGAAGCAAACATCCTCTTGTAGGTATCAGCAGAAGTCTTTCGGTAGCTTTCCTTCTGCAGCAAATGCCCTAAACCCTAAACCCTAAACCCTAGGCCGGAAGCTCCGCAGTTTCAAAAGTGCAACAAAGACATGAAGATGCAGCAGCAGCAGCACGAGTAGCAGCATTAGCTGTTGAAACATTAGCAGCAGCAGCAGTAACTCCAGCAGCAGTAGCTGCAGCAGAAACAGCAGCAACAGCAGTAGCAGCAGCAATTGCAGCAGCAGTAGCAATAGCAGAAGCAGTAGCAGCAGCAATAGCAGCAGCAGCAGAAACAGCAGCAGCAGCAGCAGACCTTTTGCTGCAGCTTTTTGAGTGCGCTGAGCACTTGGGCGTTGGAAGGCTCCGCCTCAAGAGCAGCAATGAATGACTGCAGGCAAAAGCAAATAAATAAAAAATAAAAAAGCAGAAATAAATAATAAATAAATAAATAAATTTGTTGAAATGATATATTGGCCGGCAGCAGCAGCTTTAGAGCGCGGCAGCAGAAGAGAGGACTGGGCGCTGCAGCAGCAAAACCAGGCAGCAATAGCAGCAGCTGCTGCTGCTGTGTTTGCTGCAGCAGCGCGCTATGTGCGGCAGCAGGAGCAAAAGGGGCTCCTGCTAGCAACGAGAGCAGCAGCAGCAGCAGCAGCAGGCAGAAGAACTAGTGTGCTAGGAGGTGCAGTAACAGCAGCGGAAAAAGAGCAGCAGCAGCTGCAGTAACAGCAGCAGCAGCAGCAGCAGCAGCAGACCTGCT
>NW_013542053.1:51524-106524 GCF_000499545.2 Eimeria tenella
GCAGCTAGCCATAGCTAGCTGTGGCTAGCTGTGGCTAGCCACAAGTGTGTGGCTCTTTGCTGCTGAGGCGTTGGTGTGGAGGTGGCGCGGTGTACGTACACCCCAGTTCGGCTCCGCACGAAATAAAATTTGGAAAAGTGCAAAAGTGGAAAGCAGCAGCAGCAGCAGCAGCAGGTGCTGCTGCTGCTGCCCCTGCTGCTGCTGCCATCAGCAGCGAAGCACACAAAAAGACAAGAAGGCGGACAGAAGAAAAACTAATTGAAGCCAAAAGGAAGCGAGGTGTACGTACACCTCAGTGGCCTGCAGCACTTAGTTGTTCGTTTCTTCTTCTTCACAACTAAAAGATCTTTTGTTCTTTTTGATATTTTTAATTAAGGCCAAGAGCTTCGTTTGAGCTGCAAACAGCCGGCGAGTGATGGGGCCCAGCAGCAAATTGAAATCGCCGTACAGCTCCTTTGCAAACTGCGGCCGCGGCATCCGCGCTTCCTGCTGCTGCTGCTGCTGCTGCTGCTCTGCCTGCTGCTGCTGCGCCTGCTGCTCGCCCTGCGGCTGCTGTGCCTGCAGCTGTGACTGCTGCTCCTGCTGCTGCTGCTCGGCCCGCTGTTCCTGTTCCTGCTGCTGCTGCTCTCGCTGCTGCTGCTGCTGCTGCTGCTGCTGCTGCTGGCGCTTGGCTGCGTCTGCATCTGCCTTGTCTGCTGTGACCAGGCACAGGGCCCGGCTGTCTGCGGACTGCTGCGCAACGTCGCAGCGAACAGCATTGAGGACTTTGGCAGCTTCGGCCTTCACTTCTGCGGGCAGGCAGGGGTCTGCTGCTGCTGCTTCTGCTGCTGCCGCTGCTGCAGACCCGATTGCTGCTGCCGCGTCGTCCACAGCGCCCAACGCGCTCTCGATGGCGGAACGGTCAGGCGCTGCACAACAGCAGCAACAACAACAGCAGAAACACCAGCAGCAGCAACAGCAGCAGCAGCAGCAGCACAAACAGCAGCAGCACAACGCAGAAGAAACCCAAAATGACTATACCGACAAAGGAACTGTGTCGAGAACAGAAGTGTGTGCTGTGTAAGAGGCGGGATGGCGCTTTTGCTGCAGCAGTTTCTGCTGCTGCTGCTCCCGGGGGCGGGCTAACCGGGCTGCTGCTGCTGCTGCTGCTGCTGCTGCAGTTACCCGCGGTGCTGTAGATGTAAGCCTTCATGGGCACGGCCAAGTTGGAGAGCTGCTTCTTCATGGCGCCAATCTGCTCCCGCAGCGACAGCACGAGCTCGCAGGCGGGGCCGAAGCCCTCGCAGGGCTGCTGCTGCTGCTGCTCAGCCAGCTCTTGCCAAGGGGGGCAGCTGGGGCCCCCCATGGACTCGGGGACTCGCGAGCCCCCCAGGGGCACGGGCTGGCGGTCTATGGAGTTCATGGGGGCGCGGATCGGGGGTGTTCAGGTTTGGTGCAGTGGCGCGTCGGCGGCCACGGAGGGGGAAACCGGGCCGAAAAACGGGAACTCGGGAAGATCGCGACAGACAATTGCGGTTTATTTCATACTTCATTCGAATTTCCGAAGGAAATGACGCAGAAATCTTGCGCGCGCCACCAGAAACCGGCTATTCAACGTCCCGCAGAGGTTCAGATCTCAGCGGTGTCTGCGCAAAGTCGCGCGGTGGCCTCCCTCCTCTGTTCAGCGGGAGACCACCGTAGGTATTTCGGGGGGAAACGCTAAAAAGGTTTAATTTCAACTTTATTTCTGAAAAGCGCAAAGAACGGAGCGTGTTCTCCTCTGCTGGCCGGCTGACGCTGCGCCCATTAGCCGCCTGCTCCCCGGAGCCTCCTCGCGCTGAGCCTGGTCGGCTGCGACGGCGTGGGTGCTATTTGAGTAGGTTTCATAGCTGGATTCGATTAAGCTTTTGAAAGTTGCGCGTCAAGCTGGCGGCCGAGGCCTTTCTGCCGGCAGATCGCGTCGCCGCTGCTGCTTCGGTACGCAAGTAGAAGGCGGGCAGGCGATCCGCCGGCTACCGTTGGGTCTCCCGCGTTAAAACCCGGAGCATGGATCCAGGGGCCTCTGGGCGTTCTGCAGAGGGCCTCAGGCCCGGGGATGCCGGGGGGGGGCCCCGGGAAAAGATGGAGGCTGCGGTGCGGCTGCTGCCTTCGTGGGGGCCCCCCGACACGACGAGCGAGGCGGAGGCTTCCCCAAGGGAAGAGGAGCTGCAGCGGCTGATAGAAGAGGCCCTGGGAGACGAAGTGCCGGCGGAGGTCTCTCTGGATCCGGATTGGCCGCCGCTGCTTGCCAAGTTGCACGCGAAGTACCTCTTGGGGCTGGGCGCGGACCCCTTCACCATGGAGGCCTTCTTCGGGGCCTCGACGAAGATGGGCGGCGCTTACTGGGCCACCAACGCCCTCTGGCTCCTCGGCCTCCAGAGCCGCAAGAACCGGCGCCTCCTCCACCAGGCCGCGGCAGCAGCAGCAGCCAACAGCAGCAGCAGCAGCAGCAGCAGCAGCAGCAGCAGCAGCAGCAGCAGCAGCAGCAGCGTTCCCGTCCCGGAGAGCAGCGAGGGCTCTTGCGACGCCGCGGAATCCAGCCCCGGCGCGCCCGACGCCCGCGCCTTCCCCCCCTGCAGCAGCAGCAGCAGCAGCAGCAGCAGCAGCAGCAGCAGCAGCGGCGGCGGCGGGAGCAGCGGGAGCGCGGGTCTGGACCGCTTGCTGGAGTCGCGCGAGGACGCGGTGTGCGAGTTCGTGCTGCGGTGCCTGCAGCCGTGCGGGGGCTTCAGCGCGGACGTGTGCCAGGAGGCGCAGCTGGCGTCGACGCACTACGCGCTGCTGCTGCTGGTGGGCCTGGGGCGGCTGCAGCTGCTGCCGAGCGCAGCGAAGACAGCAGCGTGGGTGCAGAGCCTGCAGCAGCCGGGCGGCGGCTTCCTGAGCGCCGCGGGGGGCGAAGCCGACTGCCGCTTCTCCTACTGCGGGCTGGCGAGCCTGTGGCTGCTGGGGGCGCTCTCTGCGGAGGCGCGCAGCAGCGAAGCGCGCTTCCTGCTGCAGCTGCTGAACGAGGACGGCGGCTGCGCCTGGGTGCCGGGGGGGGAGTCCCACGCCGCAGCGGCGTTCTGCTGCCTCGCCGCGCTGGAGCTCTGCGGCGGCCTCTGGGCCGTCGACCGCAGCAAAACTGCGCGCTGGCTGCTCGCCCGCCAGACCCCCGCCGGCGGCTTCAACGGCCGCCCCGAGAAGGCCCCCGACGTCTGCTACTCCTTCTGGATCTTCGCCGCCCTCAAGCTCCTCGGCTACGACTCCGCGGCCGACGCGCCGCGCCTCGCCCGCTTCGTCCTCGCCGCCCAGGACTTCGGCTTCGGGGGCTTTGCGGACCGCCCCGGCGACGTCGCCGACGCCTTCCACACCTTCTTCGCGCTCGCGGCCCTCGGCTTGGTCCGCGGCGCCCGCGCGCTCCAGCCCCTCCACCCCGTCGCCGCGCTTCCCGCCGCCCTCGTCGCGCTCCTCGGGCTCGACGCCCGCGCGCTGCCCTACTTGCACTTCTCTTGACGGCCCGCTGCCGCTGCCGCTGCTGCTGCTGCTGCGGCTGCGGCTGCGGCTGCGGCTGCGGCTGCGGCTGCGGCGCAGCCGGGCGGCCTTCGCGTTGCTTGCTGCCGCCCAAACGTCTTCTTCTCCGCTTTTGCGCGCGCAGTGCACAGACGCGACGCGCAAACGCAGCTCGCCGCCGCGAAAAGGCCCGGACTCCGACGCAGCCCCCCACCTCGCCAGTGCAAGAATGGCTTGCGCCTTTCGACCGGCGCAAGGCGCTGCGGTTCCCCGCTGCGGAGTCCAGCCGCAGCAGCGGCCGCGCTCTTTTGCACTTGTGTCCGCAACTTCGCCGCCGGCAGTTCGCCGCCGGTTGTCGAACGCCGACAGAGCGCGGCGGGTTGTCAACGCCTGGCGGCTGCCATCCTCGGCGCCTCCTCCGCACTCGCCAGCAACTGAAATTCAAACTTGTGTTTCGTTTTTCGCAGCCCTGAAAGCTTCTTTCGACCGGCCCGCGGCGACGCAGCAGCGCCGCCGCAGGCCGCTGTGCAGTGCAGCTTTTAACGATCTTGCTGGAGCCGCAGCGGCGCGCTGCCGCTGCTGCTTCCTTTGCCGTTCCTCCTCGCATTTTTCTTTCTTCCTCGGCAACTTACTTCGTGACGAGCGGAAGAGTTTCGCTCCTCTGCGGCCCCCCCACGACGGGCGACGAAGCCGACTCCGCGTCGCCTGTAGCTGCGCAAAAGACAGCAGCACAGAGCAGCAAACGCCGCCTCAAAAGAACAGCAAAACGTTCCGGAGAGGCAACAGCAGCAAGAAAACGGCAAGATCAAAGAGGCCTGCGAACGCCCGGAGAGGCGCACGAACCTGCAAGGGCCGAGCCGTGGCGGCTGTCAGACTTGTAGGTGAGGTGGAGGATCCCGTAAGCCACAATCGTGAGCAACCAGGGCCCCACAGTCATGCACAACATCGCCAAAGATATCGCGCGGGCGTTTCCCACGCGAACAGACTCCGCCGGGGCTGCTGCCAGCAGCCCACCGTGGGGCGGCTTGACGTAGCCAAACACGTTTTCGCACAAATAGCCAACAATGGGCGCGCCCAGAGCAGCGGCTCCGACGCCCTCGAGGCAGGAAACCTGAAAAGCAGCAGCAGCAGATTCGAATTCCGTGCAGTTTCCCCGCTGTTCTGCTCTCACTGACACAAAGGGTGACTGCCAAAAGGCAGGAAAAGCAACAGCTTCTGCAACGAAATCAGCAGCATTCAGAAGGCTGTTGCAGCCAGAGGCGCAAAGCCACGCGGAACGGAAACGGCTCTGCACTCACCAGGGCGAAAGTCGTGGCCCGGTGCTCTGGATAAACGATTTCCGTGAGAATGGGACGGTTGACCCCCACTCCGGGCCAGCCGGCCAAGAAGCCCATCAGAACAGCCAGGATTACAAATGTGCCCAGCGAGGTCGCTTCTCTTGGCACACACGTTAACATAATAGTCATCAGGATGCAACGCGCCACTATGCAGATCTGCGCCAAACACTGCCGCCCGTGGTAGGGGTATCGAGAATGTATGAAGTCGCCGGTGCACCCAATCACCGGCGCAACCACCATCGCTGCGATCCAGCTGGACGACACGATGAACGAGGCCCACCAATCTGGAATGCTGCAGTACTGGAAATACATCGTCGAAAAATGAATTGCAGAGCGAGGGATTCCGTTCAGAATCCCCTGAACGCAGCAGCGACACGTCACAGTCATGCGAGCTAGGATTCGAAAAATTTGAATCGAGGATTATTCAAGTGGAACGCATTGCGAGGTGTCTAGCTGCTCAGCTCACCATAAGCAGCATAACCCATACGCTTCCATTCCGAAACACATAGGCTGTTTCACTGAGGGGAAACCAGTGACCTTTTTCTTTCTGCCGTTTGCGCTGGTGTGGACAATCTGTGATCCGGCACCCAAGTAAGATTCCAGTTAATATGGAAATCATCCCGAAACCAACCATAGCATGCCTCCATCCTTCAATTCCCCACATTGCGAGTCCAGATGCAGATGTCGTAATAGTAAGAGACAGAACTCTGCCGAAAGATTGAAAAAAGTGCAAGATGCCGAAACTTCGACCGCGATCGTTCTCGGGGACCTCCTGTGCAATCACTTTCTGTGACAGGGGGCCCATGGCTGCCATAAAGATACCGAGAACGCACATTAGTGGCAAGACTTGCCATTTCTGGGTGATGTAGAGAAGGGCGCTCGTTGCTGCGCCCCAACCGAGGGCTGAAGAAGAGAATATGCGTCTGCGACCGCAGCAATCGATGATGAATCCCCAAATGGGGCAGGTTAAGACGTGAGATATGCGGGTGGCAGAAGATAGAGCACCTAGGGACTGGGGAGAGAATCCCATGTCCCTCTCAAGAGCTTTGAAACAGGCGGGAAGGAGCTGGTCGATAGCGCCATGTACGCCACCGTACAAGTAGGTTAACCGAACGATCCTCTCAGAAGTTGGATCTAGCTTTTGTCCACATAAATGAGACTTGAAGTCATAGCTAGTATTTTCGTTTCTGTCCTTGTTTTCATCGGAAGGCTGTGACCGCCGCCGATCGTCGGTGGTCTGTCGGCGGGCGGGATCTTGTCTAGGCGAACTGACATCATCCATTTTCTCATGAGTACCTTCACGAAAGAATTGAATTTGTTTAGTCTAGGTGAGTGACAGTATCTTTTGAGAACACCGACAATGTGGATGAATTCACAGGGCCCCAGGCTGAGGAAGCCGCAGCTTCATGGTCCAGCCGGGGTCAGTTTCGAACGGAGTCACACTACTCAAACTAGGTTCTAAAGCAACATTCTTTAGAAGAAACAAAAATAACCGTAGAAATGAAAGGGGGTGTAAGAAGTGTCGAATGCAAAGTACTGCCGTCGATTCGTGGTGTATTGACACAAGGCCTGGTGACACTGTGGCCTCGGGCGCCGCATGCCAACCAGAGTTGTTCGTGTACACGAAGTGATTGCCAAACGATTCTGGAAAATGAAGCGCTATACCTCGTGTCTCGTCTTCGCCGCCTGGCTGTGCGTCAGCGCAAAAGCGGAAGAAGATACCTATGTTCCTCCCGTCCCGTTGCACGAGGCTGTGACTACGAGGACCACGGCCACGGACATCAACGACGCTTCACTTACGGGGGAACAAGTAAGAATCAGCTACGATTAAGTAGATGTCCGGATTTCAAACCAAACGCCTCCTTTCAGGAAAAGCCTGCAGCGGAAGTTGGTACGAAACCGATTGCGAATGGTGATCCACAGCTTTCGTATTGCACTTCGACCCTACAGCTGACAGCCTTCGCCAAGGAGCACCAGCTCCTGCGGAAACTGGAGATGGTAGCACTTTGACGAAAGCTGACGTAAGTATATGCCCAACAACACAGCGAACTCAATGGGTGCAAACTTACTTGGAAACCTCAGACTGACGCCAGTCCTCCCCAGAGCGACGCCTCAAAGATGAGCGAGATCACAGGAGGCCCGGAAGCATCGGTAAATTCAGCCGAAGTTCTTCCTTAGATTCAACGTTCTCATTCTGACATTTTGCACCAGGAGGTGTCTGCGAGTGAAACAGCTTCGGTAAGAGAGAACTTTTCGCAAAAGCTGGCAAGCAACCTGTGATAATCCATTCATCAACAAACAGAATGCGGCCCCAGTCGCTGCAGAGATGGGCGAAACCGCCAATGAGCCCATGCCAGCCGAAATGATGCAGTCCAAGAAGAGCCTCGTGACGGACCCAATAGCTGAGATGATGGGTGGCGAGTTCAACACCGAAGTAAGGAATGATCAGCAACTCAACCGATCTGCCAAACGCTCATATTGTTTTCTTATTCAGGTCAACCAGAGGATGGCCGATAGCTTCCTCAGCGTTCGCTCACGCGTTCTGCGCCTTAAGGCTAATCGTGACATGTAATTGATCGCCGCCGGAATTCTCCAACACGTTGTTCCTCCAAATGCCTCCCTTCGCTTTTTTTAATTTCGGTCCACACAGACACCAATAAGCCATTGGAGTTGGAGTGGAAACATGTAGAGGACTAATTGATTAGTGGTCAAATCAGTCCGCAGGTAGTTTTTGCCGTCTTCAGCACTTTTGTGTATCTTTCGACCATCGCAGTAGTGCAGTCATCAACACGCAACTTAATTGTAGATATCACTTCAGTCGCCTCGCTCAACTATCAGATCACACGAGAGCCTGAATCCAGCTGCCGACACTACTGCTCGGCTGCTGCGGCTTCAGTGCAAAAAACGTTTTTCATCCATTTTTGAAAAGATTCTTGTTGTTGACACGATGTTATTTTGCAAAGAATGAATTCACCGTACTTTCCTCGGAGCATGTGTTCCCTAGCCCGCTATACGCATATACTTAGAAAGTTCGGTTTCTTGTAGTGCACACATAGTTTAGTTTAGAAAACTTTCGTGTGTACGCTCATTATTCATCTCCACTTCGTAACAATCGATCAATTGCAGATTCGCTTCTGATGCCCGTTGTCGTGTGGATTTGAAATCTGTAGGTGCAGCTTGCTCACAGATTCGTGGTTTAGCTTTTGAAACAAAAAGCTCAGAAATAATGAAACGTGTACAAACTAAGGCGGCACACTGCGTCCATGAGTAAAACTACCCCGAGCCAGCCGTTCCATGCATCCTTGAGATCTAACGGACCATGAGCTGTCACAGTGATAGGAGCTTACTTAAGGCTTCCTCGTATGAATATGTGAGCTGTTTGGTGTCCTACAACAAACATTTCTTCCTATAGAAACTATTTTGAGATAGTCCCGCGTTGTCATGCTGCCGAAGTCCCAACACAAAGTACAGACACAAAGCCCCGTACTGTGTTTCAGCCTTAGTCCCCATTTCACCAAGCTGTGCCCATTCTCTAGTGATCAAATAGAAGAAAAAGAAATGTCAGGAAATGCTACAAATAGTTAATTTGAGTCATGAATTTAAGGATCAGACCCTTTAGTTGGGTCCCGGAGCTGCGCGTTTTGGCGCCTCAGCTACCCGCGTGGGACATTGCAAGCCAACCTAAGGACATTCGAGTCCCATAATCACTGAAGGTTTTCTGGCAAGGAGGTTGAATCCACAGTATCAGCTGAGACTTAAGCTTCTCTATCAGTCGGTGACTGAGGGAGGGCTGCGTCGCCTGCGATTTAGAAAACGCGGAGCAGCCAGGCGTCCCGGGCTGCCGATCAAAGAATGCCCAGGCGAAGAGTTACACCAGCTGCCGAAGAAGTGCAGCATGATCCCCTTGACCATGATGACCAGGGGAACGACGAGCAGATCAACCGAACAGAGTCAGCCGATTCGTCGCCGGCAGAAAGCCGCGACCGTAATCAATCAGTAAGTTATCAATGCACTAGCCCTGCCGATGCATGCATAGACGCTACCGATGAGGTAACTGCGATCTAGCCAGGAGCTTCTTACGAGCCATTCCAAGGACATGCAGGTTAGTAACCCACCCAGGAGCCTGAAGAAATCATCCATGCTATGTTGGCAGTTGTCTGAATCTCTTCGTTGTCTGTTCCAGCAACGCGCCCGTCGAGGATGCTCGGGATGTAGCGATGGATTAAAGCGAACTTGTGGCTGTGGCCGATGTTACTGTTGCTCTCATGCTGCACTTGACGACTTCATGCAGCAGCGGTTGTCGACTTGGGAGCCGTTACTCACTCCAAGGCGTATTTTGTTTGCGCTTTTCGGCGTGGGTTTGCTTTTTGTGGTTGTGGGGCTTGTTATACTCCTTGTGAATAGCGCCATCGTCGAGTGTAGAGTGGACTACACGAATATGACGGGCGATCTAGAGCTCAAGGTACTCTCTATGCACATTCCCCGCTAAACGGACTCCTGTGTTCCCTGCTGAGGCCTTTCCGAAGTACAGAAGCACGCATTGTAATCTTCGATTCCGGAGTCTGCGTCTGGCACTGCGCCTTTTGCAGATAGACGCTTCGACATGCACAGACACTTCAATCACGGAGATTACCGGAGATGTGCTGCTCTACTACGAACTGTCCAATTACTTTCAGAATCACCGGCATTTCATGAAATCCCGGTCTGACAAACAGTTAGGAGTGAGTTTATCAGTCCGTGTTCGACATCCATCCAGCTGCTGGCAACCGAGCGACGCAGGACGTGTTTTGGGAATCCGTTCATTTTTTTCGCCTGCAGAACGGCTCAAAGAGAGAGTGAACGCTTGCTGTTTCTACCTTATCTGGCGGCCGCAAGAGCCTGCATCGAACTAATGGAACAGTCCCGTTTCACGCGGATTTTTCAGCATTTCTCGCTGTGTTTTGCGCAAAACAGGGGAAGGTTTTCACCGCAGCTTCCGAAGTGAGTTCATCGTGTGACCCGCGGGTGGAGTCGGCGGACGGGCGCATTTTGCACCCGTGCGGCCTCAGCGCTGCCGCAGTTTTCACAGACGAGTTTTCTGCTGTCGGTGAAGACAAAACGACGGAGATAGAGCTGGACGAGTCTCGCGATGCAATTTGCTGGAACTTCGACCTTTCGAGCTTCAAGAATCCGACGGAAGAAGAAATGCAAGGCGTCGCCTCTAAGGTCAAGTTTTGGCTCTACGACCAGCCCTACGTCGACTCGCTTCATATGGAGAAGGCCGGTGGGTTTCAGCGCTGTCTGCGTCCGCCCGAGGGGCCCTTGCCTTTGCACTTGCACTCCCAGCCGTCGCTGCACAATGCATGCAGTTCGCCGCCGCTGCATGCAGCAGGTGTTCCGGCTGCGCTGTGGCAGGCGTGGGCTGGGGCGTCGAGAACTCCCACTTCATCGTGTGGATGAAGGACGCGCCCTTGCCCGTATTTCGCAAGGCGTACGCGCGGTTTGTTCAGCAGCCCCTGAAGCTGCCCTTCTACCTCAAGGTCACCAACAACACCTACGACGTCAAGTCCTTCGGGGGTGAGCGGCGTATCTCGCTGTCACTTTGGGCGAAGCAGTTCCTTTTCTTTAGGCCAACTGCCCCGCTCGTGAACGCAACTTTAATTCGTGCAGCGCTTGTCTCTCTGTGAGGGAAACAAGCCTTACAAGGCTTTTAAGTTGTGTTCAAAAGGGGCACTTAGCAGGTGCCTGTGCGTGCAAGTACAGGAATTGCATTTTTGCAGGCTTGCAGAAGTGCATGTGCATGTGTGCTTTTGTCTTTTTGATATATCTGCGCTTATCTGCATTTGCACTGCTGAAGGTCTGTTCGCGCAGACACTACTCAGCAGCAGAAGGTGTGGAGATGCAGATATGCAGTCCCACAAATATGCCTATACACTTGGCCCCTCGTATTCGTGCCTATCTTGCCATTCAGAAGTGCCCAAAATGTACTTGCAGGCCTAGGCAGTATTCAGGCAATTGTGCGTTTCTGCGGTGGAAATGTACACTGACGGGGCGATGCCGGCGGGTGCTTTCTGTCTGTGACCCGAGTGCATCTGACCATCCACGGGAGGTGTACAGACACCTGCAGAGGCGCATTTGTGGGCACTTGCAAACGCTTGCATGCGGGGAAAGCGCTGGGAGTGGGTTTTGGCTGCAGGGTCGAAGAGCGTGGTGATAGGCCAGGCGTCGTGGCTGGGGGGCCGCACTTCGTTTCTGGGGATTGCGTACTTGGTGGTTGGCAGCGTCTGTCTGCTGTTCTTCGGCGTTTTGTTTTACTATCACCGGCGGAATCCGCGGCACTTGGGAGACGTCTCGTGGCTGCGCAGGGCGCTCTACGCGTAGCCCTGGCGAGCCGCTGAGGCTTAGTGGAGTTCAGGCTCTGGGCTGTGCTGCGGGCCCCTCGCTGCACGTTTTTGAGTGCGCGAGGGCCCCGCAGGCGCAGCAGTCTGCAGCAGGAGGGAGAGACGCAGAGGCAGCAGGCCGCGCCAGCTGGCCCATTTGCTTCTCCAGAGGGCCCCGCGCAGTTCTGTCCCTCCAAGCTGCATGCGCTGCCGGCCCCGCAGCTCGCGGAAGTGATATGGATTTTGCTTCTTTAAGGCCTCTAGAGCTCGAGGCCCCAGCTCCGAGCGGGCAGCAGTTCGGCCAAGTTAGTGCGGCGCTAGAAGTAGAAGAGGCAGCTTTAGAGCCAGAGAGTTCTGCATAGGGCTCAGAAGTAGGTGGCGGAACGAGAGGCGCAGCAACTGAGGCCTCAGGGCTCTTGGCCGCTCTAGCGAATTGAAGAGCCCTTGGGCTGAAACTCCCTCGCGCGGTCTTCCATTTCGTCTATCCACGACGCCAACTGGTTGTAGCCAACCAGCTCGCCGCGCGCGCCGTGGGATATTGTGGCGAGCAGCTGCTTAATTTCCTCCTCTGAGGCTGCTGGCCTCAGGCCCTCGAGGTTCTCCAAGAAGTCGTTCTGCAAATTTTTAAATAAATAATTGTGAAACGCCGACTTCAAAAACGGGCTGCAGTGCGGGTGTACACTGCATCTGCGTCTCAGTGCACCCAGCTGCCTCACCATTGTCACGTAGCCGTCAGCGTCATCATCCAAGAAGTCGAAAAGATCCTGTGAATTTTCGCCAGAAAAGGGATTTCGGGAGTCTAGAAATAACAAGAAGATCCAGCCTACGCGTTTTTGTGTTTCCCTGAGGTGGGGAGGCAGTGAGGCTCTTGTCTCATCCTCCAACAAGTGCATGATCATCTGTTGCGCGCATTGTTTAGCTTGCTGAAGTAATTATTTTAAACTCGAAAAATTAAGCGGCATACTGCAGTAAATGCGGGATAAGTGAGTCTCCGCGAGGCGTCAAACGCTTCCACCCATCCTTCTGAATTTCGAAGATGAAATTTGGCAGACGTTTGCTGCTTCCTGGAGCATCCCAGAGATCCGAGTTTCACCTGCTTTCGCTCTGCAGTCGGGTATCCTCTCTTCGAGGGCGAAAGCCTCGATCATTTTGAAAATGTTTTCGAGGGAAATTCTGGGTTCGACGTCGATTTTTGCGAATGCGTGGAACACGTCTTGGTAGCCCTTTTGCACTTCTGGAGGGAGGCTGCTGTAGATCTGGTTGGCCTCTTCGATTTCGCCCATGGCGCGGCCGGGGTGGGAAGCGAAGAAAGTGTCGGCCCTGAAACGCAGAAACTGCAGAATCTGGTACTGGCGCTCGAGCTGCTGCAGCTGAACTCTGTGGGCGCTGGCAGCAATGGCCTGGCGGCTGGCGAGAGAGCCGATGTTGCTGAGGAGAGTGAAGTTCGTGGCAATTGCGGGAAAAAGGCCCATGCTGAGCAGCAGAATCAGCAGGGGGGCGAAGCCGCTCCAGTAGCCAAGCACTGCGAACATCACGTGCTGGTAGTGCGGCGACAGCAGCAGCTTCGCAGTGACTGTGACGGCCACCACGTGCAGCGACAGCGAAAGTTGAATCAAAGTCCGCAGCGCCGGAACTCCTCGCGGGCCCAAAATAAACAAAGACTCCTGCGCATTCATCACTCGGGCGCCTCTAATTAAGCCACAAAGAGCTCCGTTTCTCGTGATCGGGGGCAGCAGCTCGAGGGGCGCTTGCGGCAGCTGCGCAGCTTTCCGGGGCTGCGCCAGCGCCTGCAGGTACTCGCTGATCTCCTTGCTGCTCGGCGTGTGGTAGTTCATGATGGTTTCCAGCCTCCAAAAGAGAAACAAGTTGAAAAACAAAAGGCCCCCGGCGGCGAAGACCAGAAACTCCATCAGCGGCGTCGGGTTGAAGCCGAAGACCGGCCGCAGACACAGCAGCAGCGGGATGAACAGCAGCCACGTGGAAACTGGTATTTCAACCATGTGCAGCAGCGCCTCGGAAAGCCTCTCCGACAGAAACTCCCCGAAGGCGAAGTCCCCCTCTTGGTGCGGCACAAACGGCGTCAGCGGATTCATGAATCGAAACCGGAGAAACCAAAAACGAAGTGCCGCGTCGGACGGCTGCCCGCTCTCTATGAGCTTCTGAAACTCGAACACGCCCATCTCGTCGTACCTGCCAAATGCGGTGAAGTGCGGCCCCGGCGTTTCGCCTGTGTCGCTGCTTACTGGCGCCACTCCTGCGTAGTCGAGAGCGAAACTGAGAGAAGCACAAGCACACTGACTGTAAACGTCACGAGCAAAAGAAAAACAATAATGTGGGCGCTTTCAAACAGCTCAAATATGACAGTGGGCGCCGCATAGGGGTTTCCGCTTTCTTCCTTCAGCTCAGCAATGCCGATGCGCTCGAGGGAACTTTGGCCAAGCAGTTTGTCGTTTATTGCCATCGTCACTCCGAAACGCGTCAAAAAAAACAAAAGAAGAGAAATGAACCCGAGCACCGTCACCTCTTTCGTTATCGCCTCCACCACTTTCACCACATGGTGCAAACGCCGGTGTTCCAAATACTCTACGATTTCCTCATGCGCCACCTGAACAAGCATTCATGCGTTCTTCGCCTTTCGCGTTCATTTTGCGTGAAAACCCACTTCAAATAGCAACGTCAGGAACAAGATCACCACCAGGATGGCAATAGTTATATTGGCGCGTGCAAAGGAGTGGTCATGATCCTCTGCTGCAGCTGCAAGCTGACACGCGCCACCTGAGGCTGTGCAAAGCATCCTTGCCGGGGGGTTAAACCCCAACGTAAAGGTTAAAAACGAAAACATGGCCTACATAGGAACGAATAGCGTTTGAACGTACGCATCCAGCGCGCCGCACTTTCCACAGAGCACGAAGAAGAAATATCAAGTGTCTCGACTCGCCAATAATTTTCCCAATTTCCCTGATAGTCGGACTAAAGGCCGAAATAAACCTTCGCTTTAACCACAAACAGCGAAGGGAAGCCCAATGGAGCTCGCAGCTCGAAGCAACACTTTTCTGAATTCCTCAGCAGCAGTGGCGGCAAGTGCACAACGCGTGCAGATGGCCACGCTCTCTCCAGGCCTTCTTTGGTAGCATTCTGTCTCGAATTTTTTTCTCCTTCTCATTTTATAAAAGCTGCGCCTTTTTCTGCCATGTGGGTGGAACCCGGTGTCTGCACGTCTTATCGTGCAGGACATACCTACGCCTGAAAGCTTGAAACTAAAGGATCCGGCAAGACAGGATATTCTTTATCTTGCTTTCTACCTGCAAAAAGGGCTTATTTACTGTTATTCGAGGAGTATTCATCCCTGAATAAGTTGTGGTCGTACATTGCATCCATCACTACAGATGCGTCTACAAGCTGAATACTGTGTACCTTCATACTCAAGCAATGAAACAAATTCAATTTCCTCTTCACTCTAAGCCTAAGTTGACGGATGGCAGGAAAAAATATAAGAAATCCATCCCCGGCCGATCTATTAGAAATCCATCCCCGGCCGATTTCACTTATAAATCAGGGCACCTCGCACAAAAAGAGGAAGACTTCAAACACTTGCAAAGAAACTGCTTTGTTGGTTTTTCATTCAGTTTGAACAATTTTTCGTGAAATTTTACTGTCAATTACACTGGGAAGGCTTCCTGGGGCGCCTACTTTGGCTGATCCGAACCAATGGTACAGCTTTGTTCTGGCAATTTGCCACCTCCCCTTACAGGTTTACAGCCTCCTTGTGTATAATTCAGAATTAATTGATAAGCGTTCGGTGTTGTTTGCCCCTAATATTTGTCCCTATTTAAGGTTTCTTAAACTCCAAGAGTGAGATCGCGTGGACGATTCGTTTTGCAACGCCACGTTCTGACATGGCTTCTGCAAGTCTCAGGTCTTTTCGTCCCTGTAAAGGAGCAATGTATTGCATGTTCATATATTATGAGGCAAGGATGCATATAATGGTGTCAGTTAATCATGTTTTTTACCAGTATTTCATTTGTTGATGTAGCATTTGCTTCACGAGCGTGACCCCCACCGTAACACTCGTGATGCGATCTGCACGATGTGACCGCGTGGATTGATGAAGGAATCTCAGCCAGCAAATACAAGAAACTAACAAGCACATTATTTATGAATGCATGTACCACTTGGAATCAATGAACTTCGGAACAGCGAATTAGGTGTGAGCTTTTCACTACTGGAACAGCTAGTCTCTGCGTTGCAGGGGGAACGATTTCCCCTCAGAAATAGTCAGAGATATTTGCACTCTTATTCTCAGCAGAACTGGGAACTTTTCAGTTGATTCTGGCATTGAAAAGCAGATATTTCAGGGGACGGGGCTAGCAGCCGTGGAGTTCAATTCAATTTGTGGCTTCATATAGAAGCAAACTAAAACACTGGAGGGAGGAGTTCAATGGCAACACAGAAAAGCCTCCCACGCACGACGAATAAGACGTGAACACGTATTTGTAGTAGTGCGAAATGGTGTGAGTCTTGCTGCCCCGTGTGGGCGTGCACAGATAAGCATACTTCTCTGTCTCTGACATAAAACCGCAATTTAATAAAAGGCCTTTCGAATGAAGGCATTGGAGAGAGCCAAAAGGTCACCTGCAGCATGTTCGCTTTGAAAAGCCTTTCACAGACGGGACCAGATTCATGGCTGGAGTCAGCAGCGGAACTGAAACGATCGCAAAATAAAGTGCATTAGAATGATGAAAATCACTTTCGGGGAAATATATATTTAGTTTCAACAACAAACAGCTCAATATTTGCGGCAAATGGGTATTTCAAGGCCACGGTACAAGAAAACTGCAGAGAATCACCGGCTTACAACGCAGCCAGGTAGAAGGCACAGAACTGGAGGGGTAGATAGCAAGCGAATTTTATATATGAAGCTTAACAGAATTCATCAGAGGAAAAATTAATGATAAAAGAACAGCAGTAGCATACTGAAATGCAGGATCGACGGTGAAAGCAACTTAGAGATCTTCGTCAGCTGTGTATGCTGCAACAGAATCAGACTGGGAAAAAGAAAACAAAACTGGACAGGCTGACTACTTTGCATTGCAAAAGTGTACAGGGGAGGAAATGTAACTATTTCTTTCTCAAATCAGCACTTTCAATAGTGCACGTATGCAGTGCGGATATACATTACCGTTTTGAGGCGTAGGGGTTACAATTCAGTCAAGATTTAGGGCTTAGGTTTTAGGATCTGACGGAAGGGGCTTGAAGGTCTCAAGTCCAGCATTCGAGGGTTTGAAGTGGCAGTTTTAGACTGGCACTGTCAGCAATAACATCGCAGAAACAAAGCAACGCGATACGTAGAACCAATAAGCTCAATTTACACGAATTAGAAGCGAATGAACAGGTCTTCTTTCTGTTCTGCTTCCAAACATCAAGACACTCCGCCCCATGTCAACATCTTGCACTTGTTTAGCTGCACCGCAACTTTATCTCTGTGCACTTCTGAAGCGCCCCTTGTCCTTCACTTGTGCCTAGAGGCGGCTTGGCAGGTGCTGAATGAAGAAGTCCTTTGAGGAGCACGCAAAACACAGAAACAAGGCATCAAACTCACTTTGGCGCTTTTAATGACTTGGCACTTTAGAATTATACTGTTAGATCAGGCGTTTTCACTGCATTTGAACATTTTCGTGCAGCTGCACGCAGCAAAAAACGTACGGTGAGAATCGCGAGAGTTTAAAACCTGGAATTCATGTGTTTTCTGCCACTAGAGCCTTTAAATAAAAACATGTGAAGCGCTGGCCTTTGGCCTTGCTTCTCGGCAGTACCTTGAGGGTCAAAACATTTACTGTCTGCGCACACGGTCATCTGGCTCTATCTAGCAGTTCTGGGCATGCGCTTGGCCTACAGGCAAAGAATTCGAATGGACTGTAACTATTTCATCTTATATTGCAGCGACAAAGCGGAACAAACCACAGACTCGGAAGTGCAACTCTTTGGTAAACACCTGAGTTCTCTCAATCTCGAAAACAGAACTTGTTGCTGCCTTGCTGGGAGACTCAAATAGGGGTTCTGATTTGGCGCACTCAAAGATAAAATAACTAGCATTTGAACTTCAGAGGTTTTCGCTCGGGTTTATTGTTCGTGAAGTGCTTTCACTACATTCATTCGACCTTGGGGCCCTCCCAACGCTTTTGTGTCGCGCAGGGCTCTCGCCCTCTTAAGCGTTAATCCCACATTTAATGTCCAGTTGGCACGCATTGCAAACGAATTTCGTGAAGTTTAATGAAATAAAGAGCTAGGCCAGCCGTCTTTACCAGCCCGGTGTGTGCGCAGTCAAAACCGGGTGAAGCCCGTCCGTGGCTTTCTGCCGATGCATGTTAACGTCAAGTGTCTTCTCTTGTCCTAGCCTCCCGAGTCGCACCCACAAAGGTGTTTCAATTAATTAAGCTATCTTTTTGACAGCATTTCAAGCTGCCGGGGCGTACACACGGCTGGCGGCCTGGCGATTCATCTTCCTTGCAGCGCATGGAGGCGCCCGACTGCTTGCTCTGTGTGCAGACACACACTCTGTTGTTTGCTGCGACTCCGGAAAACTGCCTTCTATCCCTTTTTCCGCATTTTCTGTTGTTTCCAGAAGTTTCAGTGATTTCTGGCGCGTAACTCGCCTCCGAGGGCCCCCGGAACAAGCAGCACCTCCAGAGCCGCTGTTCTGCGGCGCCAGCTGGCTCTCGCAGACTCACCGGCTCAGCACCATGGGGGACCCGAGTGGCAGCCGCAGCGGAGCCCCTTCGCGGCTTCATACGAAGGCAATGGAGGCCTTTTCGCTGCCAGCCCGCCGCGCTTCCCTCGCGCGCTTCGAGACATCGCCTGCAGACTCCTTCTTCGCCTCCGAGCCCCCCCCGCCCAACGTCGCGACTGCTGGCCTCCGAGTTCGCCAGTTTGTGCGGCCGCTGCACGAAGAGGAGGCTTTGAAGGAGGCGAAGGTGGCGATTGTCACGGCGGGCGGCACAGACGTCCCTCTGGAGGTAGAGCGGCTGCTCTTTGCTTCCATTCAACATTTGCGTTTCGCTTCTTATTTATCAAGTTCCTGCACTCAGGCAGGGAGTTCTGCTGCTGGAGGCGTAGATCTGCTGCTGCTGCTGCTGAGGTGCTGCTGAGCAGCCGCGGCTCCTGTTCCCGGCACCCGCATTGGGTGCACTCGCTTGCTGCTGCTGTTGCTGTGCTGCTGCTGCAGTTGCTGCTGCTGCTGCTGCAGTTGCTGCTGCTGCTGCTGCTGCTTCGCTCACAGCGCGCGTTTTCAGTGCGTTTGCTCTGCAGCGAGAGGCCGTGCGGTACATCACCAACACCAGCTCCGGGGCTCGGGGGGCAGCTCTTTGCGAGCAGCTGCTGCGTCTGGGCTATTACGTAATTTTGGTGACTTCCATAAGAGCCATAAAGCCCTTCGTGCGTCACCTGCTGCCCACTTACCCGATGCCCGCAATCCTCGACTTCATATCTCTCCGCGTGCAGCAGCAGCAGCAGCAGGGGGAGGCGGGCGAGGCGGGCGAGCAGGAGCAGCAGCAGCAGCGGGAGGAGGAGCCGCAGCAGCAGCAGCAGCAGAAGCTGCCGCTGCAGCCAATCGTGGAGGAGCCCTCGGAGTCCGTGGGCTCTGAAGACGAAGTCGAAGCTCCTGCTGCTGCTTCCACTTCTCGAGGCCTGGCCTATCAAGTGTACGAAGTGGTGGAACAGGAAGTGTCTGAGGGCGTGTCAGTGACTTCCGTGGGTTCTGTCCTCAGCAGCAGCGACTCTGCTGCAGCAGCAGAAGACGCAGCTGCAGCAGCAGCAGCAGCAGCGGAGGGCTCTGCTGCAGCGGCGCGCGCGAAGCAGCGGCCGCCCACAGACCCTGCCGAGCCCGCAGGCGCAGCAGCCAGCGGCTCTGCTGCTGCTGCTGCTGCTGCTGCTGCTGGGCCCTGGCAAGTGTCCCTGAAGGGGCCCCTGCAGCGGGGGGGCCCCCAGGGCCCCCAGGAGCTGCCGGAAGAAGAAGTGGAAGCTGCGGGTTGGGAGTTTGAGGGGGGCGAGGCGGAGGCGGCTCTCAGGCTGTACAGACACTGCAAAGACCGCCTCCTCTGCGTCACTTACAAAACTCTCGCCGAATATGCATTTATTGTTCGGGCAGTTGCTGCGGGGGCGGCGCCGCTGCGGGAGCGGCTCATGTTCTGTTCAGCAGCAGCTGTTGCAGATTTCTACTTGCCCTATTCCGTGAGGTCTCCCCACAAGCTGAAGACTCCGCAGCACCACGAGACGGCTCACCGTGCAGCCAACGCACCTGGCGCTGCAGCAGCAGCAGCAGCAACAGCAGATGGGGGCTCGGAGGTCCAGAGGGGCCCGTCACGCAGCATTTCCACTATGACTTCGATGCAGCCCAAGCGGTGGTTCACAGGCGAGGTGGCGCCGCAGGACAGCTACAAGGGCGCTGGCGATGCAGGCGAAGCAGCAGCAGCAGCAGAGGCCTCAGATGCGCAGCAGCAGCACCATTCGCACCATTTCAGTTTGCGGCTCTGGGTGGCCCCCAAGATGCTGCTGGTCGTTCGCTCCGTGGCCCCGCATTGCTTCTTAGTGGCCTTCAAGCTGGAGACAGACGAAAGCCGACTGCAGCAATCCGCCATGTCCTACTTAGAGGGAAGCAGCAGCAGCAACAACGGCTCAGGCGTGGCGGACTGCGTCGTGGGCAATGCGCTGCGAACTCGGAGAGAGAAAGCGACGCTTTTCACGAAGATTGGACAGAAAGAAGTAAAACAAAAAAATAAACAGACCAAGAAGTACCTCGGGGTGAGTCTTGCGGTTGAAACGAAGCAGCAGGCGAAACAGTCAGCAGATCAAGCAGCAAAACAATTGTAATAGAACAAACTGCAACAGTAGCTTAGGGTCGCGCAGTCAGAGTGTACAGACTCGAACAGACTGGTACAAAGATACACAAAAATCAGAGAAAATGAAATAAAATAAAAGGACTTGAGTGCTTTCCTCAGCTCACGACCAGCGGCAGCAGGGGAGCACAGGAGTTGCAGTTTCTGTTTTACTGATAGAGTTTGAAGACAGTCAAATCTGCTTATCCTTTCAGTCTTTGTACGGAATTGCACAAAGTGCTGCTGCCGTATCTGCTGGTGATTAGAGTTTATGTTGAGCTGCTGCATGCATTGGTCTGTCTTTATTCGCTTTCAGCACGGCACTATTGAAGCCCGCCTGGCCAAATACCTTTTCAAGCTCCAGAGCCTCAAAATAAAGGAGGCTTTCCTGTGAATTAGTGCAATAAGTTGCAGCAGCTGTTGGATTCTCCTTTTGCTCTGCTGCTGTCGTTTGTTTGCTTGCTTACATTTTGTTTATTTATAGTGGCAACTGGAAATGAGTGCAAACAAGCTATGTGTGCTTCGCATGCTGCATGCGCGGCAATGGGCGCGCCGTGCTGCCTTCTGGAGCTGCAGCCGCGCCAAGAGGCAGCTTATTTGCCTCTGCTGCTTCTTTGCTTCTGGCTTCGGCCGCTGTTTAGTTCTGCAAAACAAAAGGGCCACTCAGCTGAGCTGAAAGCCCTGCAGTGGCGCGGGAGGCGCTTGTTCCTCAGCAACAACTGCAAGTGAGGCCAGTGACGCACGAAGACACAGCAGCAGCAAATAGATGAACAGATCTTTACATGCAGCAAAAGCAGATTCAGATTTCGCTAGTATACGGTAAAAGGGCGTATTAGCCTCTGGAAGGCCTCAGGCAGGGGCAGTGTCCAGAAGCAAACTCAGCAGCAGCAGCCTCTGCTGCAGCACAATTTGCATTTAGCCAAGCAGGAGCAGCAGATAGTCTCAGCAGCAAGGGCAACCGCAGCACCGCCAGCAGCAGGACAGGCTGCAGCAGCGGGAAACTTCTGGATTAGTTTCTTCAATTTTTCTGCGGGTGGCGAGCGCTCGAGCGCTCCAGGGAGACTTAGGTTTTTTCTTGTTATTGAATTGCGGTGCTTTTCAATTGTGTCGCGCTGAAACAGAGTCATTTGCATTCAGCATAGGCTGAATTCATGTAATTTTCTCCAGATTCCGTCATGTTCTGCACCACTTGTATAGTTTTGTTTGCTTCCGTCTCGATTCCCGCGTTCAAACCCTCTTGTTTTCCCCTCCGAGAGGCTCAGCAGCCGCTACTGTCACTACTTGCTGCCTTTGCTTTCGCTTATTCTGCAAAGTTCTTCCATCCCATCTACCTGTTGCTACACTTTCTCGCTGTATATGCTGCTACTATTGGCCTTTTTGTTTTGTCTCTGTTGCTGCAGCTGCTGCATTGGACGCTGTTGCGGTGTGGCTGTGTGTTTCTCCTTCTGCATAGTAACTTTTGGAGACTTGCCTTAGGCCGCTGGCGTTGCTGCTGCTTCTGCTGCTGTTGTTGATGACGTTTCTCTTGAGGATGCTGGTGTTGCTGTTGTTGATGCTGCTGCTTTTGCGGTTTGTTTCGCAGCTTGCTACTTCTGTTGCTGGTGTTATTCCCTCTACTGTAGCTACTTCTCATGTTGCTGCAGTTGCACCTGCTGCTGCGGTGGTTGCAGCAGCTGCTGCTGCTGTGCTGGTGCCCACTGTTCAAGATCTGCCTGCTTGCAGCTGCAGTGGCCTGAGCGTGCCTCATGTGACTGGCATTTTTGCGTCTCCTTGATCACCTCAGTTGCTCCAATTTTTGAATTCGTTTGCTGCATTATCTTCATTGCAGTTGCCATATTAGTTATATTTCACAGCACAAACATCCAAAGGCCTCAGTGGCTCTTCAGGAAATCGGCAAATGGAATTTGTCAGGGAAAGTAGCAGCTGGTCCTTCGCTGTTTGTTCTCTTTCCTTCCTCTCCATTTCTGTCTTTTCTCTGATTGCTTTTATCTCAGATTCAATTTTTTCAGCCAGAGATGTTAAGGCATCGGCAGCGGACAACGAAACCGCAACGCACACCCCAGCTTGCTGCTGCTCCTGCTGCTGCTGCTGATCTTCACTTTGTTCTTCCTGTTGCTGCTTCTGCCGCTGATCTCCGCTTTGTTCATCCTGCTGCTGCGAACCCTGATCTTCTCGCTGTTCTTCCTGTTGCTGCTTCTGCTGCTGGGATTTCCACGGCTCTTCCTTCTGCTGCTCTAGCTGCTGCCTTACTATTTGCAGTGCATAATTGAGGTCTTTTAGTGCTTCCTCTGGCTGACCTTTGGCTGCCCACGCTGCACCTCTGCGGTAAACTAGCTTTGCGTAATTTGGCGTTTGCTGCAGCGCCTTTGAACAATCTGAAATGCATTCCGTATATTTCTTCAAGTAGAAATATGCAGCGGCGCGGTTGCCGTACAGCTGGCCCATGAGTGTCTCAGCTGCTGCTGCAGGTTCTCTTGCTGTGGTGCCCGTAGCAGCAGCAGCAGCAGCAGCAGCAGCAGGGACACTGCCCAGCTGCAAATAAGCACAAAAGCACAGCAGACAGGAGCCATTTGTCCTTTTTTCTGACTTTTGAATTGGGCTAGTTTTGGTGGGCTTGTAATAGAGGGACAAACAGCCGTCCTTAATTTCCATTTCTGAAAATGCCTCAGCTTTCTTCATTTAGTGTCTGTTTACTCCCGCGCTTTCGCATTCTTCTTTCTCTTGTGTTATATTTATTTGAATTGCCAAGTCTGCTGCTGCCCCTGTTCTGTCTTTATCTGTGTCAGTCTCTCTGTTGCTTTATCTCTATTCCCTTTTTGCCGCCTCACCCGAGCCAAGTATTCTTCAACTAGCTGCAGCACCTTCGTATATTCCTTAACAGCTGCTGCGTAGCGTTTTGCCCCGAAATTTCTATTGGCCGCTTCCTTAAGTGCTGCTAAATAGGCCAGCCAATCAGTAGGCCCTGCAGCAGATGAACTGGCCCTTGGGCCCCCACAGAGGCCCCCAGAGGCCCCCTCGGGGGCCCCCAATGGGGCCTTTTCAGGGCTACCAACTTTCCCGCTTGAGGGTACGGAGGCGCAGACGCGCATTCGAGGGGCCCCCGAGGAAGAATGGGCCCCGTTGCGCGACCCCCTGGCGACTTGCTGCAGCAGCAAGCAGACAGACGTGAAGTAGTATTATAAATGTATATTTTACAAACGCATTGTGAATGCTTTGTTGCTTAAGGGTGTATTAAAGAGTTGCTGGCGCCCATAGGCAAAGCAGCAAACGTATGGGGGCCCTAGAAGTGTGCGTATTAGACTGGCTCTGGAATAAATGATAGTTGCTCAGTGGATGGCTGCCCAGTGTCTAGACAGCACAACTCATTGCGGCCAGCAGTTCGTGAGTCCCCTGCATGCAGCTGCAGAGCTTAATTTTATAAAATGTGCTTCAGAGCCCTGTGGCTTTGCCCTACGGGATGAGCTTTCTGCACTTTCTGCTGGCTTTTTGCCAGGGGGCCCCCTTTGGGGGCCTCTTCTTCTTCTTCCTTGTCAGGGTCGAAGGCATCCCAGGCCTTGTAATACTCTGGCAGTGAATTGAGATCTCTTGCGTATTTTCGTCTGTTTGCTGCAGCATTAGAAGCTTGCTGCTGCTGCTGCTCTGGCTGCTGCTGCTGCTCTTGTTGCTTCTGCTTCGCTTGCTGCTGCTGCTTGCTAGACTGTCCGGTCTCGCTCGTTTCTGGTTGCTGTGATGCTTCTGAAGCTTCATATTTTGTTTGCTTTTTTGATTTTTCTTCTTTCGAAAAACTCTCCTCCCATTCTCTCAAGTCCGATAAATAAGCGCGCACTTCCTCCGCGTTGCGGCGGATCTGCGCCTGTACAGCTAGCGACATTCTTTGCCCGCTGCTGCTGCTGCTGCGTGCTGTCTTTGTTGCTGCTGGCAGCAGCTGTTGCTGCTTTTGCTGCCAGCTGCCTTTCCTCAGAACAGCTGTAGCTGTTACCCTTGCTGGCTGCAGTTATAGTTGACGCTCCTGTTGGCTGTCGCTGCTGCTGTCGCTGCTTTAGCCGGTGGTATTGTTAGCGTTGCTGCGTCGCTGCTGGTGCTGCCGCTGTTGCTGCGTTGCTGCTGCTGCTGCTGCTGGCTGCTGCTCCAGTTGCTCTTGCTCTACTGCTTCATCACAACTAAGTCTACGTAGTGCGTTCCAAGAATATTGAGTTTCATAGCACACTAAGGTGCTTATAAAGCGCAAAAACTTTACAAACGCCGCAGGGAAGCTGACAGTTATATATGGTTCAAGCTTTGCACTTGACGTCCTTGTCTACTAGGGAAAGAAATCGTGGCTGTGTTAGTGCGCAACGCCCGTTTGGTGTCTATATATCTGTTTAGCTGCAAATAAAGCAGGCATTTAAAGAGAAGCTTGAACTATGGCGGCTCAATTCCCGTGCGATTTGAGCACCTTTGTCTTGTTCGCTCTAATCTGTGTTCCACGAAGTGACCATTGCGTGCTCTGCTCTCTGCCGCGTTCACATATAATTCAAATGGAAGCCTGAAGCCTTAAACTGCAGAAAATTATGGAGAAAAACATGAAGAGAGGGGCGGATTGTCGCAGCAGAGAGCCTGGAACGGTCATGCATACATTAACGACCCGTGAGGAGGCGTGAGTGATGGGCTCGCAGGAAAAACGAGGCAAGAACTTCGCAGAAGACCAACACAGTGATGTGAAAGGGAAAAAATATATTTTTAGATAGTTTTAAGGGGTATTTTATGAAGAAGAAAAGATCTTCTGGGGCTTTTCCTTGGTGGGTCATCAAGCGAACAGGGGCCCCCAACCTCTCAGGCTGAACGCAAAGGACTGTGTGTACACAGCATAATGGGTATCAGTAAGAACAAACGTGGGATTTGACGGTTAGTATTGTGTAACTGAAAGAATCTTGCACCAGTCTTGCGGCTTTCGAGTCATCAGAGCTCCTGCGGAGGCTAGTTTACGTTTTCTTCCCGGAAGTGTCTCGCCTGAAGCCGATGTATTTCATTGTAGAACTGCGGTTCTTTTGCCTTTTAGAGAGCTAATAAGCTGGCGACAGGCTCACATTCCGCGGGTGCCTCCTATCCTCTTTGGAAGCAAAAAGGTTGCTTAGCGTTTAGCGCGCGCTGACTGATTGACCTTCGTTTACTTTCTCGCCCGACAAGAAGATCCGAGGCGGCAAGCAATCCAGCAGATCTTCCGTATATCCTTATCTCCACGCACTGCCTGCAGCAAAGCTTCCCGAACAGCAGGGGGCCTCTGCAAACCGAAAGAGCAATGCAGCCTCATGACAGAGCCCACCCGTTTGACGTGCGCGGTTTCTCAGCCCTTCGCTCCAACGACGGGGGGCCCCCCGGCATTTCAGGGGCCCCCCGAGCCCCTGGGGCCCCTGGGGTCCCGGTGGCCCTGGGTGGCCGTCCCCCAGTGCCCGACGCGTTTTGCTGCGTCCACCCGCTGGCCCTTGAGCAGCCGCAGCAGCAGGGCAGCGGCGACTGGCGGCTGCGGGCCACCAGCAAAGCCATTCGTTCGGACTCGGACTTGCGCCGCTGGCTTTCCTCTTCGACGCATTCGCAGTTTCTGGCTTTCGTGGGGCGGCTGGCGAAGCACGCGGCCGGGAAGAAGTCCCTGCCCAGTTTGCTGCGGGCGGATGTGGCAAATTGGAAGATAACAGAATCAGCAGTGGCTGCGCCAGGGCCTGCGGGGCAGGCCCAGGCTGCGGGAGCTTCAGCTGCTGCGCCTGCTGCCTCGGCCTGTGACGGCTTGGGGTCTCGAATTCGCACTTTTGTGCCCTTTGGAGAACTCCCAGCCAACAACGTCTGCTGGGCAATGCTGCGAGTGCTGCAGCAGCTGCTGCAGTGGGTGCAAGACATACCCCCAGTCGAACAGCCCACGCGTTTCGGCAATCAGGCTTTCAAAACTTGGTGCAGAAAGCTCGAGGAGGTGAGACGAGGAAGTCTTACTGGCTGCTGCAGAGAAGTTTTATGGCCTTAGTTGAAACAGGATTGAGGTTGGGGCTTGCGGTGCTGCGCACTCAATGAACTACAAGCACTCATAGTGAAACGCAGTGCAGCAACTTAGCCACGTCATTTCGGTAACTTGGCAATCGCCAACAGATTCACGCAGAAATTAGTGTTCAAATTCTCACAAAAGGTCTAATCTGTGTATTTTCATATTCAATTTCGAGTAAGTAACTGTGTATGAGCGAAAAATCGACCCTGCTGCATTTCACTCACATTGAAATAGAGATTTGCCCTTGAATGAAGTAACAGCGCCCGAAATGGGGGCGGGAGACTCGACAGAATTGCGAACATGAACTGACTCTATAATTGTAGAATGAATTTGGCATTTAAGGCACTGCATTATGCAGAATGAATTCGTGTTTCAGGAGGCTTTGGATTTGTTGGCGCCCGTGTGGACTTCAAGCGGAACTGAAATATCGGAAACTGCGAAAATGGAATTGACAGATATATTCTGCTCGTCTTTTGGAAATCCAGTTCGTCTGGACTTCGGGACAGGACACGAGTGCTCGTTTGCTATCTTTCTTTTTTGCCTATTTAAATTAAAGTTGCTCGAGGAGGATACGCACGACCCCTTCGCCGTCTTAGGCATATTCAAAGGGTTTGTTCTAGCCATCTCGTTCTGCCGCTTGATGTGCATGTTTCATTGTCTTTCTATTTTTTTACCACTCTCCATCTCCTCCGGAATCAGCTTTATGTATATTTGCTTGTCTTCCTATCTTTACCATTCTCCGTCTCTTTCTGAATGTGCCATGTGCCTCATTTTCATTCCATCCCGGCCGTGGTGGGCCTTCCTCGTATCAACTTGCTTCCTTGCTCGACGTAGATGCCTGCTGCTTGTAGTTGGATCTGTTTTCCCGTTTTTCTTTGCTTCGATGTTGTGTTGCTGCATTTTTTACTACTTGCTTGCCGACTTGTTGACTACTGGACTGCTGCTCGGGTCATTGCGTCTTTTGTGTTGTTGAAACGAATTGTCATTGCCTGTGCGCAGGTATGTAGAGGTGGCTCATGCCCTGCAACAGCGCTACATGCTGGAGGCCGCTGGAAGCAGAGGCGTTTGGGGTTTGGATGATTTCCACTTCCTGACTTTTCTCTGGGGCGCCGGCCAGCTGTCCGAGCAGCAGATCATAGAGCCAGATCAGGTGAGAACCCTATTTATTGTCGACAAGGCCTGTAAATTGTAAATCACAGCGTCTGCCTTCATTCAGAGGGGCCATCACAAGGAGATTTGCATGTGTGTCCGTGCAGATAACTGAGCGAGACTTGGTCCAGCAACTCGCCCCGGATTTGTTGTATTTTGACTCCATACAATACGTGCTGCAGGTGAGAGGCAGCAGCAGGAGAGTCAAGGAAGTGAACAAAAGAATTCACTGCTGCGACACCTAAGCACCGAACCGTAGGCAACTATGCTGCACTTGGGAGTGCATGCACCCAATCTTTAGAATTCTTCATATCACCACTTTTTATCATTTCGTCGCATTCGTTTTGTGCAGACAAAGAAGGGAGCACCCTTTTTCGAGTGTTCGCCCATCCTGTACGACGTCAGCGGCATCAGCAGCTGGTGAGTGATGAGCGGAGACACATAGATGAATGCACCAAAATCTGCAGCTGCTGTCCCTAACAGGCATATATTACTTTTGTTTCTATACCGTTATATGTTTATATTTAGGCCTGTATACAGACATATATGTGTTTTACATGCATATTTTGAAGGTGTTGCAGCAATGCATTATATGAATAAATGAACATAGTTGTTATTTCCAGTGTAAATACGTACACGGGCACAGACAATTGCAAAATCTTGATGCAGCAGGGTCAGAAATGAACCGGTGCTGGTTCATTTATAAATACAGTTTCAGGGCTTGCATATGGTTCAGTTTTGTCTTCATGTATTGCGGCACCAGGTCTCAAAGATAAGGCTTTCTCAGAACCTTCCATATGCACTTACATATACATGTTCGTTATTTGCATATATATTTCCATTCGTCTGTTTGTGAATAATTTTGTCTCAGGAAAAAGATCTGCGCGGGTTTAATCCGCATGTACGAGGGCGAAGTTTTATGTAAACTGCCCATCGTGCAACACTTCCTCTTTGGCACTGTATTTCCACTGACTAAGTAAATCTTAATTAGACTCGAAAGTAAACAAAGGCTACCAGGCATGAATACATGCACGCAAATATGCACAAGTGGGGGACAAAGGCTTTCTGGTCCTCCTTATTCACATCTTTTTTTATCGCCTTCTAATGGCTAGTCAGCCATCTAATCATGTTCGCATTGTTTGCGCTTGAACGAGACTACAAGAGGCAACAATGCAGTTATGCTGCACAAAAGGCAAGCAGATTTTTCACTCTTTGGACACATCGGTTCACAAACCTCAATTTCCTTTATATTTTCTTTCTTGGGTGCGGTGATCTGCGTGTGTGTGCCGCATTGTACACCCTTCCTCCTTTTCTCATGCCTGTCACTTCTTTGTTTTTGTATTTCCTCGCTGTGTGTGTTTGCGCCTTCTTTTTCCACTCCAATTAGCGGCTTCCGTTTATCTGAGCATCACTGTAGCTCTGTGGGTTTCTGGCTTTGTATTGAGCTCTGATGGTTTTCCAAATGAAGGAAGGAGGAAAGGCTAGACGGAGTTTTAGTCTGTAAATACCGAAATCCAGTCAGTTTCGATGATGCTTGTCGTAACAAGAAAATATGAAGGCCGTTTCAGCAGCTGCCAAGGAGACGCGGGGCGGTGAGGAGACGCCCGCAAAACGTGACAAGTTTGAAAGATGCTTCGAAAGACCATTCTATGTTTGTCATAGTTTTGGCAGTGAAATATTTAAAAATGCATTTAAGGCCAGAGATTCGCCCACCCAGAGCGTTGGAAGGCAGAGCAAGTCGCATGCGTCAGTCAGAGGCACCAGTGGAGCCTTGGGGGACCTGCGCAACTTGCGGACGAGTTCACTGAAATATATGATCCTGATGAAGTTTATTAGAGGATTTTCGAATTCAAAAAAGAGTAAATTAGAAGATCACTGTTGTTTTGTGAGTGTTTGCCGTTATTGAAGAGCTCCAACGATGCCCACTCAGTTGACACGTACAGCGCGAAAGGCTGAAAAGTATGTAGGGAAAATTTCAGAAACCCCTTGGCCACAAGATTGAATGTTTTGCAATATTTGAACTGCTTGTTTGTGCTGTAAAACTGAGTGCTTTTGCCACCAGTTACCCTCGTGTGCGCCTCGAAGTGACCCTGTGCATGCGAGTTGCGATCCTCTGTTTGGCAACTGAGAGTCCCCGTCCTTCTTTGAGATTGTTAATAAGCTGGGCAAACTTTCTCACGAGTAGCATTGTCTAATGGGCCGCAGTTATAGTGGAATTAAAAATGCAGGAAATGCAACACAGGGAAGCTCCGAGGCGTTCTACAAGCCCTGCCACCCCTCAGCCTGCGAGCCTTTCCTTAAAAGTTCCGAAGCCCCCGCTTCTTTACCTCAAGAAGGAACACGAAAGGATGGGCCCATTGAAGTGTGGCCTTTCCCTTTGGTCTTCGAGGGCTGCCAGCCCGGCGCGTGGCACCGCCGCCACGTGCGTTTGACCAACAAAAGCGACATAGAGGAAACGCTCTCTGTCACTGCATCCAATCCGTCCTTGATATTTGTTCATAAGGAAGAGCTCAAACTGCCACCTGGTGGCTCAGTCTTCATACCAGTGATCACTCGACTGCTGCCGGGGGATAGCAGCGCGGGCGAAGCCTCACCTGCCGGCCCAGGACCAGCTCACGTTTTGCAGGAAAGCATAGCTATAAGATCCTTAAAGTGCAGTCTAAAGCTCCCAGTTATTATTTATCACGAGTTACTACCAAAAGCCCCAACAATCTCGGACACAAGGCGGGGAGATGCCTCGAAGTTTCCTGAATGCTCCAGCAGTCAGCAGCCAGCGACCTGGCCCGAAGCCGTGCCCCTAAGCAGCTGCCGCTTTCCTGCTGCTGTCCGCTCCGCCTCTTCAGGTGGCCGCTGCTGCCTTGGCCGTAGGCCTGCGTGTGCGAGACGGGAAAGAAGCGACAGCGCCACACCATCTTGCTGCATGCCTTTGAGAGGGCCAGTTTCTTCAGTTTCTGCAGAAGGAGAGCAGCGCAGCTGGTCCTCTGCTGCTCCCTCTTGGGGCCCTTCCCCTCTTCTCACTTCATCTCACCAGACGCAACAGCCGCAGCAGCAAACAGCAGTCAGCCCAGCACTGTGGGCCTGGCGGCTTCGCCTAGAAAGCCCCAGGCGCTCACGCGCGCTGCCTTCTTTTTCTGTTCCATCTTCAGGTTCGAGGCAACACTCTCCAGATCGCTGCAGCAACGGCAACTGCAACAGTAGCAGCAGCAGCAGTAGTAGTAGTAGTAGTAGTAGCAGCAGCAGCAGCAACAGAAAAGCTCCTCCGCTGGAACTACTAACACTTGACACGCTCTCCTCCGCTGCTTCCTCTCTTGACCCACACAGCAGCAGGTTGGATGGACGTGCAAAGGGCACTGCAAATGGTACGGAAGCCACAGGGGTCAGAGGCCACCAGGCCAGTGGCGAAAATGCTGCAGCAAAAGGAGCAACGAACGACAGCAAAATTCAAGAACCCACAGAACGGCTTTCAGAGGAGGGAAGCACCACTGCTGCTGCTGAAGGGTCCACAACAGGGTCGAGTGTGAGGAAAGAGGCGAGCCAACCACCGCATGCACAGCAGCAGCAGGCACAAACCCCAGCAGCTACTGCTACGCCAACTGAAGCAGTTAGTGCCACCTTGAATGCGAAAACAACGCAAACTGCTGCAGAGACAGAAGCAGCAGCAGCCTCGGCAGCGGTGGCACGCCTTCAAGCGGAAAATTTGCTGCTGCAGGAGGCCCTGCAGCGCAGCAGAGAGGAAATAGAAGCCCTTGAGTTGCTCGGAGAGATGCAGCAAAATGCACGTCAGGCTCTGCAGCAGCAGCAGCAACAACAACAACAGCAAACGCAGACTCAAATTCACGTCACTGAAGACTGGCAACGGCAGCAGCGACTCCTACCACAGGACGGAGGATCTCAGGGTCTAGCTGAGCAGAAGCTGCTAAATCAACAGCAACACCAGCAGCAGCAGCAACATCCAGAGCCCCAGCCACAGCCACGCGCTCAGCAACAGCCACCGCAGCAGCCACAGCCTCAGCAACAGCGACAGCCACAACATCCGCCAGAGCAGTCACACGTGCAGTGCGGGTCGCAGCGGCAGCTGCAGCAGCAGCAACAGCCTCAGCAACAGCAACTGCATCAGCAGCTGCCCCTTCAGAAGCAAGAGCCGCAGCAGCTGCTTCGTGGAGAGTCGCTGCTACCTACCGAACTGACAGTAGATGAAAAACAGCTGTTCATGAACAGCAGCGAAGAGGAAACATTGAAATCATTTTTAGAGGAAATGTACCCTTTCAAGCAGCAGAAAGAAATTCTCGATAAGACGAGCATGGATCAGACAGATATTCAAGTTTGCAGCAGCAGCAACAGCAGCAGCATCAGCAGCTACATCAAGAGCAGCAATACCTGCTGCAAGTCGGTACAGACGGAGCAGAAAAGCGTGTTGGATGAGCTGCGGAAGCAACACGAAGCAGCAGAGCGGCAGCAAGAAGAACTACAGACTCTTAAGATTGCATTTGCTGCGGCACAAGTGCAGCACGAGCAGCAGCGGGAGTTGCTTCAGCGCAAAGCTGATGCAGCAGACGCAGCGGCAAAAGAAGCAGCAGCCGAAGCAGCAGCAGCCCAAGAACGGGTGAAGCGATTACTTCTGCGTCTAGAGGAGCAGCAGCAGCAATCTGCTGCTGCTGCTCGGACTGCTGCCGCGCAGTGTGCTGACCTCTCCCGCCGCCTTGAGGCCGCGCAGCACCGCGAGCAGCAGGTGAAAGATCAAATTGTTTCAGCTCAAAAGTGCCTCCGCTTCCTTTCTTCTTTGCAGCGAAGACATGCAGCATCAGCAGCAAAGATGCACCACGGCAGGCGCAACCGGGGCAGCGCGCGACAGCACACATACGCGAGCAACAGCAGCAGCTGCAGCAGCTGCAGCAGCTGCAGCAGCGAGGATGGCAGCAGCTCCCCTCAGTACGCGTTTCCGCATGCAGCTGAGCAGCAGCAGACACAGCGGCAAATGGCTCCTCGAGCATTTTGCGCGTTGGAGGTCCCTGCTGAGATTCAGCAACTGATGGACTCTCTAGAGAGTCCAGCTGAGACAGCAGCAGCAACAGCAGCAGCAGCAACAGAAGCTACAGTAGCAACAGCAGCGCACGATGTTGCTGCTGGAAAGGCCATGCCAGACAGGGTCTGCCAACTGGCCCGGGACGGAGTGCGTTTGCCTACTTCAGATTACTATTGCTTAACAACTCAGTCTGCACGTGGCCAGCAGCAACAGCAGCAGAAGCAGCAGCAACAACAACAGTTCCGGGCCGTTGGGGAGTCCTTTGCTCTTGTTCGCAAGAAGGACGGCTGCTGCTGCAGCAGCAGCAGCCGCCGCAGCAAGTGCTGCTGCAGCTGCCGTTCCAGCTGCTGGGAGCTGCAGCGGAGATTGGGTGAAGCTACGGCCTCTCTTATAGTTAAGACGCAGCTTCTAGCAGTTAAGGAAGCTGCTTTCAAGGAGATGCAGCAGCAGGCAGCCGAAAAAGCAGCAGCAGCAGCAGCAGCAGAAGCTGCAGCAGCAACCGCTGAGAAAAAGCTGCTTTGCTCTTTGTCACGAAATATATCAATGCACGTGCAGTTCAACGCTGCTACTGCAGCGCAGCAGGAGCAACGTGCAGCGGCAGCGGCTGCTGCAGCAGCAGCAGATGAGCTGCGGCAGTCCAACCAGCAGCTGCAGCTCTACGTAGAAGTAATCAGCAGCGAGAGAGACATTTGGAAGCAGCAGCTGCAGCAGCACATACAGCAGAAACACGAAAAGGTAAGGAAGATACAGCGGCAGCAAATGCAAATGCTTGAAGCACAAGGGCACTGCACAACTACCCAGCAGCAGCAGCAGCAGCAGCAGGGCGATGACGAGCAGCAAATTTGTCGCTGCAGAGCCAGCTACTCGGAGCTTCCAGATGCAGCAAATAGCGTTGAAGCAACAGAAATAGCAGCAGCAACGGCAGCAACAGCAGCAACAGCTGCCACAGCTGAAACTGACCCTTTAGTCTGCGCTGTGCTGCAACTGGTGAATGGCATTGAGTGCTTGAAAAGAGAAATAATAATTGTGAAGGCAGATACAACAAAGGCGAACACAACAGACACGCGGAGCTCAGCAGACAACTCAAGCACAGCAGCAGGAGCAGCAGCAGCAGCCGCAGAAGCAAACACAACAGCAGCAGGAGATCCTCTGCAGCAGTTGGCAGCAGCACAACCTGCAGCGGGGACTGTGTGGCGCTGGCCCACCGGTGAGCAGAAGCCACCACTGAGCAGCAGCAGCAGCAGCAGCAGCAACAGCGCAGAGCCAAGAGTGGGTGAATCTGCGGGCTTGCGGGACCGGGGGGAGCTGGTGCTGCAGCAGCTGTGCATTTCTTTGCTGTGCATTTGCCGCCGTTTGTCTTTGAGCCGCCAAATAGAAGAAGCAAGCAGCAAAAAGAACAAAGAGTTAGTTGAAAGAATGAAAAAAGAGATTTCCAAAAGAGTGGCGGCGCAAACAAAGGCAGCAAATCTATCAGCTCAGGTCCACGCTTTGGAAAGAAAAGTGCGTCTTGTCTGTTATCTTTCTCACTCTGTTGCTCCTTTTGTTTCCTTTTTGTTTCTTTTCTTTTCCCCTTTTTTATAATTCCTTTTTCAGTTCCCAATTCACTTTCCTCAGCTTCCACCCGCAGCCCTGCGCTCACTCGTTGTCTGTGTTTTGGCCCTTGTGTGCAGATTTGTGCTTTTGCTGCTCTTTTTAGCTCTTTTTGTTTCTTTTTTCTCTTTTCTTTTGTTGCTGCACGCTTGGCCCCTTTTAGCTCTTTTTGTTTCTTTCTTCTTCTTTCTTTTGTTGCTGCACGCTTGGCTCCCGACTTTTTGCAAGCTCGCTTCGTTTTTCCTCTCTTGCCTCGTCTTTTGCTCCTCTTCGGTTGTTTGTTTTGTTATTACCTGTTGTTTACCTCTTCTTTTCCTTGTCTCTTTTTGCTTGGTTCTTTGTGCTCTTCTTCCCTTTTCCTTTGTCTCTACTGTTTCTCTCTGCTCCCTCGTGCTGCAGAAGCAGGTGTCTGCATGACTCAGGGACCTGCTGCTGCTGCAGCTGTTGCTGCGGTTGTCGCTGCTGCTGCTGCAGTTCTCTGTGCTGGAACGCTGTGCAGCGGCGGACGCTGCTCGAGCTGCAGCAGACCTTCAGAAACAGCAGAGTTTGCTGCAGCGTGAGAAGCAACAGACTCTCTTGGCCCTGTACGCGAGAGAACAGCAACAACAACTGTTGCTGTCCCAGCACTATTCTCTGTCCCGTGAGGTTTCCCGGCTCCGAGGAGCCCTGCGCAAAGCGTTGGGGGGTGCCCGGCAGGAAGCAGCAGCAGCTGCTGCAGCAGCAGAGAACGCTGTCTTTCAGCAGCTGTCGCAGTGGCGAGAGTCCCTAGTCAAAACGACAGTTGAAGCAGCACAGAGCTGCTGCGCCTTCCCGTGCAGCAGCAGCAGCGGCACAACCGCCGCCACCTGCACCACAGCTTGCAGCAGCAGTGGCAGCAGCAGAAGCAGAAGCAGCAGCACAAGCAGCAGCAGCAGCAGGGGCCTGAAATGCCTCTCAAAGCCCATAGGGGCTTCCCAGAGAGCAGCAAGGGCCCAAGAAGGCCTCGCCCGGCGGCTGGCAGCTTCCGAATTGGCTCTGCTGGAGCTAACGGAGGCGCTCAGCCAAGCAGAGCTCCGGCTGGCCTTTGGGGGCCCCCCTGCAGGGAAGGGGGGCCCCCAAGAAGCAGCTGGGAGGGGGCCCCCTGAGGGGCCCCCTGGAGGGGAGGCGGAGGGGCCCAGCGAGGCGGCACAGCGAAGTGTCGGCGCGAACGCAGGACAGCTGCGGGGTGAGAAACGGTGAACGAAAAGTTCAGCAAAAATGCCCCGCAAAGTAAACACAAAGCAACATATTAGCCAAAGAAAAGATAATAGATTAAATATAATATATATCTATATACATATCTATATATTATATTATTTAACAGCCGCCATTAATTCAGAGTGCATGAGCAGGAAAGTGAATGCGGGGTGAAACAGATAGATCTAATGGCTCTATTACAAACGAGGAGTCTGCTAGCTCTAAAGTCAATGGGCAGTTGATTCTGATTTGCAGCATTTTAAATATATTTAAAAACGAAGCAAAGAGCAATGCAATTAAAAGAACAAAAAATGGCAAAGTTTCCACTTATCCTGTTTGTCTTAGCTTCAAACTGCAGCCACTTCTGTCTTTTTCTCAATTCTGAATCCATCTCAATCACTTGCATCAATTTGTCTCAGCCTCAGCTCCCTGAGGAAAAAAGTTCAAACAGATTCCCCTATTTTCGAAGAAACGGTTCTATTTGCGAAAATATTATTTTACTTTCATGAATATTAATAAAGATAATTGGCTTTCTGGCCTTCTGAACTCTATAGCCGAATGAACTGGCGGGCTGATGTGCTGCTGATCTGAACAGCAGTCATGTTTGCAAAGTATTTCAGACCAGTGGCTGCCTGATGGCTTTAAATGTTCATTTGTTTTGTGCATTGTTTATTTCTTAATTTATTTGCCCGTTTGTCTCTTGTTTTGTCCTTATTGGCGAGCAGCAGCGCCTGGAAATTGCTTTCTTGCAGGGCAAACGGAGCCTTTACATATATACGCAGCGTCAAAGGCCAGCAACGGCTGCAGCAGCTGCTGCAGCGATGCAGCAGCGCCTCAGTCTCAGCATGGCCGCTTCAGCAGCACGTGCTGCTGGTGCTGCAGCGACGCCAGCAACAGCAGCAGCAGCAACAGGAGCTGCAGCTGCGGCTGCAGCTGCTGTTACGGCCAAGATGGCAGTACGTCCGTGCAGCTGCTGAACCAGCAGCAGCAACAGCTGCTTGCTGCGTACGCAGCACAGAAGCAACAGCTGCAGCAAGCCAGAGGGGCTCTGCAACGGTCAGAGGCAGAAATGCAGCGGCTGAAAGACAATTTGCTGCTGCTGCAGCAATTCAAAGCTTGCAAAGATGAAACCGCGCTAAGGGCACAAACAGCAGAAGTGGAAGCAGACGCACTCAGCTACAGACTCACATACCTGCAGGTAACAGCAGCAGCCTCAGTCTCAGCAGCAGCAGCAGTAGCAGCAGCAGCAATGGCAGTAGCGGGAACAACAATAACAGCAGCAACAGCAGTAGCGGGAACAGCAATAACAGCAGCAGCAGCAGCAGGGGCCAGCTGGAAAAGCGCTGAGTTCCAGGTGCATCTAGCGAGAACAAAACAACAGAATACTGACTACTGAGACAGCTTTTGCTGCGGCTGCTGTTGTTGCTGCTGTAGGAAGCAGTGGACAGGGAGCGGCAGCAGTGGGCCCAGGAGCTGCTGCTGCTGCAGCAGACGCAGCATTCAGTTCTGCTGCAGCGCGTTGCTGCTGAGAAGAAGGGGCTGTATGGGGCGCTAAGGGAGGCGGAGGCAGCAGCAGCAGCAGCGCAGCAGCAGCTGCAGCAGCAGCAGTCCGCAGCAAGCGCGCTGCAGCAACAGGTGCTGCTGCTGCAGCGAGATGCAGCAGCACGCATGCACACTGCCGAGCAGCTGCTTCGAATCTTCACGCATGCAAAAGCAAATGAAACTGACGGTCTCGGCGCTTTGCTTTGCAAAGACACTAAAGAGTTGACGGGAGCAAAAGTGAATGTGCGTTTTTCTTGATGTTGGTTTCTGCCTTCGTGTTTGAATTTCTTTTTCTCCCTTTGATTCCTATTCTAATCAAGTTTTACTTGTTCAGTTTTGTTTCTTCTATTTAAATTTTTGTGTTTGCTTTTGCCTCTCAGTCTTGAATTTTCTGATTCCCTGTGCGTTCTGTCTTTCCTTACTTCGTTCATCTTTGCCTGTCTGTTCAATTTGTTCAGTTGTTCGTCCACTTATTTGTTTTTTGTTCTTTTTTTTCGTTTTTTCCCTTTATTGTTTCATATTTATTATTTTTTTTATTTTCTGTTTGTTTGTCTGCTTCTCACTAGCCCATTCGTCTTCTTACGTAGCTGTTTACAAGTATTTGGCTGTGCCGTTTTCTGGCTTGTGTTTATTCTGTTCCTCCGAATTCCGTTTTTGGCTTTTTGCCACTAAGAAGTGCATGCTTGGCATTTCCTGATGCTGAGCTGTCTCAGTTTGTTGCTGCTGTTGCTGTTGCTGTTGCTGCTGCTGCTGCTGTCGCTGCGCTGCTATGCGCCAACAGGTGACTGCAGCCTCCGCGCATGGCTTATTGCAGCTCTTTCTTTCTCTTATAATTGAAGTGAGGATGCTGGAGCCGTCGCTGCTGCTGCTGCTGCAGCTGCTGTATTCCTTGTAGTTACTTTATTATGAGTAGCTTATAGTACAAAGAAGAAGGGGCAGCTACTGTCTGCTGCTTCTTTGTTTCTGTTTTTATTTGAATTGTTGTTTATTCTATTTGCCTTATTTCAGCTCTTGTTGCCTCAGCCTCCTGCTGCTGCTTTGGGGCACCTACTGTGCCGTTTGGTTCTCACATTTACTCTCAAGTTTTGAAACATATTTGCATTTCTGCTGCTGTTTGTTGCACTAGATGCCCCTGCTTCTGAATCTTCATGGGTTTTGCTGCCTCAGCTTTGCCTTCGCGTTGCATTCCTCGAGAAGCAGCAGCAAGCGGCTCTGCAAACTCTGCCACGACTCCAGCAGCAGCAGGAAGAGCAGCAGCAGCAACAGCAGCAGCTCCTGCAGCGAAAGCAACAAAAATCTCAGCAACCGCAAGAGAGCCTCAGGAGTCGAGCCTTGATGAAGGACTCCCTCATAGCCTACAGGCTACTTCTAGGGGCTTTCATGCATCAACTGCTGCAGCAACAGCAGCAGCAGCAACAGCAGCTGCAGCAACAGCAACAGCAACAACAGGGACAGCAGCAGCAACAGCAGCAACAACAGCGCGCGCAACAACAGGAAATTATCACGTCTCTCTCTGACACCTTCGGGAAGGGCCGCACAGCCGCAAGAACAGCAGTGGCACTTGCTGCGCCTGCTGCTGCTTCCCCTGCAGCAGCAGAAGCAAGTTGTGCTGCTGCTGTTGCCACTCCTGCGGCTGCTGCAGCTGCTCAGCTGCTGGAAAACGGGTTCCTCTCCCTTCAAGCAGCTGCCCCACAGTGGCGCAACAGCTGCGGCAAATGTTTGGGCAACGGTTTGCTGTCTGCTGCTGCTGCTGCTGCTGCTGCTGCATCGTCTGGCCCGCGGCGACAGCTGCGGCCTCGAGCAGCAGAGGAGAAAGCAATCCGTTTGTTGCAGCAAATCAGATCTCTCGGGGGTCCACTGTTCTTTATTGCAGCTGCGCAGCAGAGGCTTGCTGCGCTGCTGCAGCTAATGGGGACTTCATTTGGCTTTCGCGGGCCGCCCCCTACTGTTGCTGCTGCTGCAGCAAGACACGAATTCCCTAACGAAGCAGTGGCAGCAGCAGATGCAGCAGCAGCAGCAGCAGCAATGAACAAAGAGGATGCAGCTGAGTGCTCGCTGCTGCTGCGCGAACTGGAAAGCTCAGCAGCAGCAGCAGCAACAACACTTGAGCATGCGCAGGCGCTGGCCCTTTCCCTCTCCGACTCTGTAGTATCTTTATTTGGGACTCTACAGGAAGACACAGCAGCTGAGCTGCCGACTGCAGGAGCAGCAGCTACAGCAACAGCAGCAGGAGGAGCAGCAGAAAGTGCAGAAGCGCCGTTTTTCCTTGAGATGGCAGGAACAGCTAGAGCTCCAGCAGAAGCAGCAGCGACAGCAGCGGCAGCAGCGCCAACAGCAGCAACAGCTGCTGCAGTTGAGCCATCATCGGTGGAAACAGCGACAGCGCCACCAGCAGCAGCAGCAACGGCGCCACCGTTCGCAGCAACAGCGCTACCACCAGCAGCAACAGCAGCAACAGCAGCAACAGCAGCAGCTGCTGCATCTCGGGGAGACGTCGGAAGCCACGCAAGGGAACCCGTGGGTTCCAACGGATTCAGGCGTAGCTCCTGCAGAATCGCTGCAGGAGCCATGCGCAGCTCCTCTCAGGGTGCAGCAGGAGCAGCAGCTGCAGCTGCTGCAGCAGCTGCAGCAGGTGCAGCAGCCGCAGCAGTAGCGGCACCCACCCCTGCTGCTGCCTCAGCAGCACCAGCAGCAGCAGAAGCGGCAGCCCATGAGTCCGAAAGCCCTGCAATTAAGGGCCCCCAAGATGCACTTCAAAGTCCAAAGATGGCAGGGGGGCCCCCTGGGTTTGAGGGGCCCCCAGATCTCGAAGAGTCCCAGAAAGGCTTTGACGCTGCTGCTTGCTGCAGAATTGGAAATGAATTAAGCATTAGAGGAGAAGAAGCAGCAAATGAAAAAAAAGAAAACAAAGAAATAAAATGCAGAAATCCAAAATTCAACGATGAGGCATCTTGCGTTACAAGTGTACCGACAACAGCAAACAGGAGCGACGCGCCACAGCAGCAAACAGTGCAACAGACGTCCCATTTGCTGCCGCAAAGAAAACAGCAAAAGCAGAAGCAGCAGCAGCAGCAGCAGCAGCCGTACATGCAACGGCAGCATATGCAACAGCAACGCGTGCAACTGAAGCAACAGCTACTGTACCAGCAGTCCTGTCAGCAGTTGCTGCAGCAGCAGCAGCAGCAGCTGCTGCACCAAAAAAGGCTGCAGCAGCAACTGCAGCAGCAACTTCGCCCTTACAGAAACCAGCAGCAGCAGCAGCGCCAAATTCAACAACAAGTGCAGCAGCAGCCGCTACAGGCGCAGCAGCAACGGCAGCTTCACCACTGCCGGCAGCAGCAGCAGGAACACCAACGGTCAGAGGCCATTCGCAGTCAATCAACTACAATTGTAGCAGCCACAGCAGCAGCGGGTAATGCAGCAGCAGTACAGGCAGCAGCAGCAGCAGTTCAAGGATCCCCCTATTCACATTTTGTCTGTCCTGAAGAGTTTAATGCTGTGAGAGGAGATTTATGCCACTCAACAATGGCGTTTAGAAAAGCATGCGCTGCTGCTAATGCTGGAGAGCAGCAGCAACAACAGCAACAGCAGCATCAACAGCAGCAAATGTTGCAGCAGCGGCAGCTGCAGCAGCAGCAGCAGCAGCTTCGTGCAGCAGCTGCTGTCACGCAGCAGCAGCAGAAGCAGCTGCAGAATAGCTGCACCTTTTCTCAGCAGCAGAAATCGCAGCAACTGCAGCAGCGGCAGCTGCTACAGCAGCAGCTGCAGAAGCAGGTGCCAGGGCGACCTCATTATCGCCCCCAGCAAACCCATTCCCAGGCCCAAACTCATCACCAGCAGCAGCAACGTCAGCAGCAGCAGCAACAGCAGCAGCAGCAGCAGCCCACTACTCTAAACTGCAGCATCACGCAGGCAGACACAATTGCTTCAATGAAACCAAGGCAGGGAGCTCTCTGCAGAATTTACTTTACACAAAACAACGCAACAACAGGGGCATCCGCTGCAGCAGGCGCGCCTGCTGCAGCTTTCACGACTGCAGCAGCAGCTGCTGCTGCTGCAGGTACCCCTGCTGATACTCCTGCATTTGCTGCTGCTGCAGCTTCTCCTGTCTTTGTGGCGCCGCAGCAGCCAGAGGCTGGCAGAGGCCGGGCTGCTGCTGCGCTGCTGCGCGCTTACAGTGCTCCCCGTGTACAGACACTGCAGCAGCAGCAGCTGCAGCAGCAGCAGCTGCTTGGCTTAGGAGGCCACGCCACTAGCAGCAGCAAACTAAATCACAGAGAAGTGAACAATTTCCAGGCACAAAATGCAGCCTGTGCTGCAGTTGGTGGAGTGTACGTATACCGGAGAGCCACCAGCTGCTCTGCTGCTGCTGCTCCCGCCTCTGCCTCCTCCCCTGCCTTATTCAAATGTTCAGAGGGGCCTTTGCGCTTGACTTTTGAGGACTCGTTTTGACTTGCAAAGCGAGACAGTTCTGCTGCTGTTGCTGCTGCTGCTGCTGCAGCAGCAGCTGAGTGTTCAGTTACGAGACAAGTTCACTAATAGCCTCACCTGCATGTGTATAGGCACTTGTTTGCACTGGAGCAGCAGCAGCTGCTACTGGATCAGTCACTGAAGAAGCCATTAAGAGTATGAAGAGCTGCAAATATAGACATTGTAATTTATATATAAATTGTGTTGTCAGTTCATTTCTATTTGTTTTGCTTTTTCTATTCCGCAGGCTGCGCTGTGCTGTAGTCTGCATGCACTCTTCTCGTTGCTGCGCCTCTTCTTCTCTCCCTCACTTATACATTTCCGTGCATTTACTGAAAAGAATATTTTAAGAAAAAAATGCTCCATTATTTGTGTGCATGCAAAGGACTTTAGTGTGCATGCGTTGCGTATTCGGAGAGCACATATTCACATTTTATGAACGCACACACACACGCACTTGTGCAGATTTTTTTCGAGTAAACTTTCAACTCCAACACAGAAAAGCCCAATTATTAAATTACTAAGAGGTTCTCTTTTTCACTTCTCCTGAGGATTCCATTTGTTAGTTCCTCTGCGTTGTTTTCTTCCATGCCTTTTTGGTGTACACATCTGCAGCCTCGGTTTCTTGCAGGTTCTTTTCCACAAATGAATGAACTCTCCGCGCATTTGCAGTATTTATGAATCACAAAGGTTTAATATTTCGAACAAAATATTTAGAGGAAAGAAATGTCTCTGTAACTCTTCTATTTCTCGCGTTCTTTGCCCCCATCTGCAAGCTCCAGTTGCACTTCATGAAACATTTTATTGCCAAACACTTTCCATTTTCAAGTTTACGAAAGAACTGAAGCCCTTTTAGGTTTTCTGAACTTTTTGGGCGCGATTTTGTTTTATTTGTTTTATTTAATTCGTTTGGGCTTCGTCCAGCTGAGTTCATGTATAGTGAAAACTTCTTGCAATGTGCGGTGGGCTTTCTGGAGCTTTGCCCTTTATCTGAAATATTCAAATGTATATTTCTGCATATTATAAGTTCAAGTTGCTTCTGAGTTGGTTCAAGTTTGAGTTTGCAGATGCAAATTGAAAAGTCCATTTCTTAGCTGCTTTCCACTTGAAGTGAAATAAGAAAGCTTTCGAGTTGCTGGCGAGTCAACAGAACAGCGGCGAAACCAAGAAGATGAATTCAAACAATTGACTAAGCCCTCGAGTGCATTTAAAAGGATCTTCAAATATATTTATTTGGTGCTAATTTGTAAGGCATTCAACTTCACTTTTGAATGGCTCGTTTGGCCGTCATTTAATTTCTATTTTTGCTTCACACTTTGGGTCAAATTCCTTCGGAGTCGGCCTAAGGCTTCGGGCCGCCTCGAGCCACCGTGGTGGTCCAAGGCGCCGATCGACCGCTCTCGAAGTTGAATGTCTGTCGAATCCGCGTCAAAATAAATAAAAAATCGGCGCAAATGAGTTGAGGCATTAAATTAATGGATTGGATTCGCATTCTGGGTTTCGTCTTGGTTTTGTGGACTCACCGGCAGCTCGCAAGCTGTTTTCCGGACTTTACGTGGAAGGTGGAAGGCGGCTGACGAGTCGGCTGCGCGACTTCTGCAGATTTTTATTCTCCCAGATGCTTTAAAGGCGGAATAAAGAGATTAATTGAGTTGGTTTGCGGGATTGGGGAGTGGGAGGCAGCGGCGACAGACAGCTGTTGCTGCAGCAGCGGCTCCGTGGCTCGCTGGTGGCCCGCGGTCGGCGGCAGCGGCTGGCTTCGGCGAGTTGGTGGCCCTGCAGTTGAAAGAAGTGGAGAGTCATTTTAGTTTCTGAAAAGTGGAAAGTTTCGCTTTTTTGTTTTTCGTTCGGGCGTTCGGTTAACCGTTGCAGACACTGCGGAGTCGCTGGCGCGCTGCTAGACACCGGAAAATGAGTTCTCAGAAGCCGGCGTTGGCGGAGTTCACGGGGTGTTTGGCGCTGCTGCTGCTGTCGGGGCTGCTGCCCCTTTTAAAGGTGCAGTATTTGGATTTTCCGGCGTCTTTGTCCCTGAGTTACGGGCTGCTGCTGCTGGGAATGCGCGAGGTGGAGGCGCGGACGCTGAACCCGGCGCTGGCGCTTGCGGACATATTCCGGGGTCACCTGGAGCTCGGCGCGGGCCTCCTGGTGATCCTGGCGCAGTTCGCCGGCGCCGCGGCAGGAGCTTTCTTGCTTTCCGCGTTTTGCAGCCCCTCGGAGGCCTTTCCGGCGGCGGCGGGCGCCGCGCCCGCGGGCCAGCTGCTGGCCGTGCAGCTGGTCTGCGGCGCCGCGCTGGCCTTCGCGCACCTCCGCGGCGCAGCCAGCAGCAGCAAGTTCGGGGGCCCCTGGCTGGGGGCCCTCATGTACGGGAGCTTCGCAGTGGGGGGCGAAGCCACGGCCTTTCTGAACCCCGCAGTGGCCCTGGGCGTGAACGTCGCGCGGGGGGTCTCGGGGGGCCCCACGGACGAGGCCCTGTTGGCCGTGGTGGTGTTGGGGCCCCTGCTGGCTGCGGGCCTCTCCTTCGTGCTGGAGAAGGCCTCGGAGCGGAGTCTGCAGCTGTCGGAGCTGGTGGGCACTTTCTTCCTCAGCTTCGGCATTCTTGCTGCTGCAGCAAAGGGGGGCCCCGCTGCTGCAGTTGGCCTCGCCTTCTTCGCTGCTGCTGTTGTCCGCATGATTGCGCCCCTCTCCGGGGGCTCCCTCAACCCCGCAGTCTCGGGGGGGGCCCTTCTGAGCGAGGGCCGCAGCATATCTCGCGAGGTGGCCACAGTGTGGCTGTTTCAGGTGTGCGGCGCGCTGGCTGCTGCGCTGCTGCTGCTCCACGTCGGCAGCAGCAGCAGCAGCAGCGGCGCTGCAGCGCTCGCCTCCGGCGACTGGAAGGCCCTCGCCTTCTGCGCAGCACTCAGCGCACTCCTCATGATCTCTTATTGCACAAACTGGGGCGACTTCTTCGGCTCTCCGGCCGCGGCCGTGGTGGGCGCGGTGTACGGACTCTCCATTGCTGCGGACGCGGCTGCAGTGCCCGTCAACCCCGCCACTTCTCTCGGAGCTGCTTTCGCCGCTTTTTTCAAAACGGGAACTTTCCCAGACCCCCTCGCGACGTTTGCTGCTGTGTTTGTGCCGGTGATCGGCTGCATGGCGGGCGCCGTGCTGCTGCGCGCGATGCCTTCGGAGTACCGGAGGCGGCTCTAGCTGCGCAGCCCATAACTCCAAAAGCTCTCCTTCCGCGCTGCTTTCCCATTAAATGTCAATTGCAACAGTTTTATCGCTCTGTGGCGTGCACAGAGAGCCCGGGTGCCCCGCGATCCAGCTTGCTGCTGCTTTTGCAAGTTCCTGCATCGGCAGGCAGTCCGCTGCGCGCCTCTCGCGCGCTTGCTGCTGCGCACTCCTCAGTTTGAAATCCTTTGGTCAGCTTTATTTGCTGGTTTTAATCTTATTTAATCCTCTAATTTAATCGAAGATAGCTCTTCTTCGCCCGGACTCCCAGCGGGTCCTGCAGAAAGCGGCGCGTTTTCGCGCTCTGCGGTTTTAGTTCAACTGTCTCACCTTTTTATTTTTGTTATTCCTCAAAGTTGATCACACTTGTTCACTGTCTTTTAAATTCCATAATTTAGTCCAGAAATTCAGAAAGAATAACAGAAGTAGAAACCCGCAGTTTCTGAATTGTTTCGAAAGCATGCAGATCAGCGCACTGCTGCACAGACCCGCACGAAGTACGGCCGCGCAGCCAGCGCTGCTGCTGCTACTGCTGCTGCCTCTCAGCTCAAAGTGCAGCTAATTAGTTCAACTGCACTACACAGAAACGCCACAAGAACTAAAGCGCCGCCAGAATGGCAGCGGCAGCAGCAGCAGCAGGTTTGTTGCAACTGCACAGAGCTGCGCCCAGTGTGGGCAGGCAAGAAGGAAAGGAAATAAAGATGAACAGCGAATCAAAGATACAAACCCTCCGGAATATCTCCCTTCTTTCTGTACAGAGCCTTCTCTTTTGCCTGTCTCAAGTCGTCTTGAGTTATTTTCATTCTTCTTTCCCGCAGAGCCAACATGCCCGCCTCTGTGCAGATCGCCTGCGGGAAGCCAGGCGGACACCACAGCAGCAAACTTGTGAAATGCATGTTCAACGAGACAAAAACCGAAAATATAAACAAATAAATGTGAGTTAAAAATAAAAATAAACACACATATTGACAACTCCCGCTGTTTCTTGAGGAGCAGCCTTGAATTCGTTTATTTGCGCATCACCAACAGCACGGAGAGCTGCGCCCGTGAACGCAAATTTGCGAATACGTGTTTCGCAAATTTAAAGCTATAAAAGCATTTTAATCGAATAATATAATATTAATATAATATTAATATTATATAAATTGCTTTTGAATCACCTTAATGTCCGCCCCCGAGAGCTCATCCTTGGCCATGACAAACTCCTCGAGGTCAACATCGTCCGCCATCGTCATTCGCGAAGTGTGTATCTGAGAAACAAAAGAACCACAAAAGAAATATAAACTCGAATATAAATGCATAAAATATATTAACATAAAATATATAATAATATATATATATGCAGTCAACGAGCCACGCCTGGAAGGAAGCCCAACACGCACAACTTGAACATGCACTTTGCAGCTTCCCTGGATTTGACGCTGCGAGCAGAGTGTTTGAAAACGAAATCAAACCGAACTAAACCGAATTAAACCGAATTAAATTGAACTAAATTGCATTAAACTGCAGCAAACTGCATTGAGTTGGAACAAACTGCACAGAATCGCGCCAAAGAGGCTCCGTTTCGAGGCGGACTTGAAAGATCTTGCGCTTAGTTTTGGTGTCGGGGTTGGGAAGCTGGATCTTCCGGTCGATTCGCCCCGGCCGAATCAACGCAGGGTCTAAAGACTCAATTCTATTTGTTGCCAAAATGACTTTCACATCTCCGCGAGCTTCGAAGCCGTCCAGCTGGTTCAGCAGCTCCAGCATCGTCCGCTGGATTTCCTTCTCGCCCCCGCTCGTCGCGTCGTACCTTCGCCCGCAAAGCCCAGACAACGAATGCACATGCATGCATGCACGTGCATGCACGTGCATGCATGCATGCAAATGCATGCGTTTGCATGCATGCACATGCGTGCATGTGCATGCATGCACGTGCAACACGCGCACCACCCGGTTCGCACATTTCAACTCTGCAGACATGAACAAGCTGCGCCTGTGCTTCCACGCACACGAACAACGCATTTATCTATTTACTATTATTTATGTATTATTTATTACTATTTATTTATTTATTTGTTTGTTTGTTTGTTTATTTGCTGCTGCTTATTTTGGAGGGCCGGCCGCACCTCTTCGTGCCCACGGCGTCGATCTCGTCTATGAAGACTATTGAAGGCGCGTTTTCTTTCGCCAGTTTGAACATTTCGCGAACAAGTTTGGGACCATCTCCCAAATACTTTTGAATTAATTCACTTCCCACCACTCGCAGGAAAGTGGCGCTCGTTTCGTTCGCCACGGCCTTCGCCAGCAGCGTCTTTCCTGCGAGGTGCAGCAAAAAACGGACTCCTTTCAAGTTTCAGACCTGCGCTGCTGCTGCTGCTGCTGCTGCTGCTGCTGGGGTGCGCGGGAGGCCAGCCGCAGCAGCATAGGACGACAAAGAGCAGGCGCCGGCTGCAAGAAGTGCAGTAGCGGAAGCAGCAGCAAACAAGAAAGCAGCCGCAGCAACAAAGGGAGCAGCAGCAGCAGGAATGGCAGCAGCCACAAAGGCGAACGATGCAGAAGAAAAAGAAACCACTAAATCCAAATCAAAAAACTTAAATGCTGCAAAGTATAAACAGAAGAACGGACAGAAAGTACAGGCAGCAAATAGTGGAGAAACTGCTGCAGCAGCAAAGCAGCTGCGCAAGCCCACCAGCGAAGCACCCCCGTCTTCCCAAATATTTGGCAGTAAAGGGATCCACAGGCAGCCAAAGAGCTCATAAAAAGAAAAAGAAGTTTGTGAAATATTTAATTAATTATTTAATTAGTTTGTTTCATCTTAATTGCTCACCAGTGCCTGGCGGCCCGTACAGAATGACGCCTTTGGGCGGCGCAATGCCGATGTCTTCGAAGAATTCTGGGTGAGTCAGAGGGAATTCAACTGCTTCTTTTACTTCCTGGAGGAATTCAAACACTCACAAATGTGAAATAGCTCTCATAAATTAAATATTCAAAAGAAGTGCCATTCATAAATGTGAAATAGTCGTCATAAGTTGAACATTCAAATTCATAAGTGCGCGTACACCGCAACGGACACCCCAGCATCCGCATCAGCTGCAGGAAACTCGGCTGCTGCCGCTGTTTCTCAGATGTTCAAAGTGAAATAAGATTCAAAATGAATGAAATAAATAAAATAAATAAAATAAATGAAATAAATAAAATAAAATAATAAACAAAAGAAGAAGCAAATTTCTCGCAAACATGCAAAAATGGCGAACTTTCGCTGCTTCTGGTTTGCTTCTTTGCTGCTTCCCAAGGCTCCCGCAACTTTTCTGGCTTTTCACCGGGAAAAGAGAGGCCTTAGCATTAAATTGAACGCTTTTTAACATTTAAAACAAAAATAAAAGAAATGCAAATTAAAACTAAAAAGCGCCGCAAATTGCAAACATTTCGACAACTTCTGCACCTGGATCTGCTTCTCAAGCCCGCCTATATCCCCGTAGGTTTCCAGCGGCGCCTTCTCCACTTTCATCACTGAAATCAGCGGGTCAACTTCGTCGCTCAAAATGCCCACAATGCTGCTCGTCTGAACAACCAAAAGTGCATTTAAAATGAACAAAAATGCAAAAAAGTAGACAAAAAAGCAATCGATTGAAGAAAATGCAAACAAATAAACAAAAATGCGCAAAAAATGAACGAAAATGCACAGAAAATAAACAAAAATAAACAAAAAAACGAACAGAAACAAACAAAAAATAAAAATGCAAAAAACACAGATGCAGCCTTGCCATTGCTGGACCAGCCGCAGCAAAGAAACAGCGGCCAGCCACCCTCCCCCCAAGGCGGCACCAGCAGCAGCAGCAGCAGCAGCAGCAGTATCCAGCAGCAGCATCCCTACCCACCAGCAGCAGCAGCAGCAGCAGCAGTATCCAGCAGCAGCATCCCTACCCACCAGCAGCAGCAGCAGCAGCACCAGCAGCAGCAGCAGCACCAGCAGCAGCAGCAGCAGCAGCACCAGCAGCAGCAGCACCACCACCACCAGCAGCAGCAGCAGCAGCACCACCACCACCAGCAGCACCACCCGAACCAGCAGCAGCAGCACCACCACCCGAACCAGCAGCAGCAGCAGCAGCAGACCTTGTTGTGGAGCAGCACGGAGCAGCCGGGCTCGAGGAGGTCCTTGTCGACGAAGGACAAAATGTTGACATAATATTCTGGGCCGATCGAAGAGCTGACGATCGCGTGCTGCTCGTCGATCAGCTCCTCCAGTGTACCGACACTCAACGGCGAGCCCCGCAGTTCGTCCACCCGCGACACTTCCTCCTGCGCAGCGGCGCCGAGGGTTTAGGGTTTAGGGTTTAGGGTTTAGGGTTTGGGGTTTAGGGTTTGGGGTTGGGGTTTACGGCGCGCGGTTTTCGGGGTGGGTTGGGGTTGGGGCTGGGGTTGGGGCTTAGGGGGTGGGGTGGGCTTGGGGTTTGCAGCTGGGGTTTAGGGTTTAGGGTTTGGGGTTTGGAGCTAGGGTTTGACGTTTAGGGCTTGGGGTTTCGAGCCAGGGTTTGGGGTTAGGGCTTTTAGGGTTTAGGGTGTTCGTGCTCAGCTTTTGTGCAGCAGTTCAGGTTCCCCGTGGGGTGTACGTACACCCCAGCGCCGTGCGCGCTCACTTCATTTCTTTCTTCCGCCGGCTTGTGCTGCTCCTGGTTGCTGATGTACTGCAGCAAAAGAAGAAACACTAATTTACTTTCAATTGAATAAACATTCACAAATCCGAGCCCCTCACTTTCAAATGCAGCAGTAGCAGCAGCAGCAGCAGCAGAGCTGCTGCTCCTCCGCAAGGCCTCACTTCTTCTTCCAGCAGCAAATAGTCTTTTACGCGCTCCAACTTCAGCAGGCGCATGCGGCATTTCGTGACGGGAGTCACTGCAGCAGCAGCAGCAGCAGCAGCAGCAGCGGCGAGAAACGAAACATATCAAAAAGACAGATCCAGCACTTTAAATCCAACACCAAATAAATAACAGACTGCACAAGGCACAGACAACCGACGCTGCAGCCGTCGCTGCTGCTGCTACTGCTGCTGCTGCTGCTGCTGCTGCTGCTGCCTGCGCGTACCGTTCGGCAGCTTGGAAGCTCCCATGGCTCCCTTTGGCTTTTTGCGGCGCCCCACGTGGGAGGGCGGGGCGGCCTCCAAAGGTTTCTTTTCTTTTTTTTTATCTTTTTTATCATCTGAGGACAAAAGGGGCCTCGGCCAGGGGCGCATGCACCGGGTGTACGTACACCCCGCTCCACCCGCGGCTCTCCCTAAACACTTTCATATATATATATATTAACATTAAAGTATATATAATATATAATATAGAATATATTACATACAATATATAATATATAATTTATAAATATATAATACATCATATATAATATGTAAGATATATATATAATATATATAATATGGAATATATATATGTGTTTGCATATTTATCTGCACAAGTGTACAGACACTGGAGCAGCAATTGCTGCAGCAGAAATTGCTGCAGCAGCGACTGCTGCGGCAGCAATTCCTGCAGCAGCAAATGAATTTAAATGCCGAAAGAACTATATAAGTGGCTTTGGGGCCGCAGCCGCTGTGCGCTGCGGTGTACGTACACCTCAGGCCTACCGTTTCCCCCCGGGTGTCCAGGCAGGTTGAAGCCCCCATGGGCATTCCCCATTTTATTTTGAGTGCGGGAGCAGCAAAAGCTGCTGCTGCTGTTGCTGCTGCAGCTCGAGGACTGCTCCTGCTGCTGCTGTTGCTGCTGCTGCTGCTGTTGCTGCGGCAGCAAGAAATGCGTTTTGCTGCGCCAAAAAGACCTTCTTGGATATACTAAAGGGACTGGGGCTGGGAGTTGGCGAGTTAACCCTGGCCCCCGAGAGAGCCGCCGCCGTAGCCTTCCCTTTGCTGCTGCTGCTGCTGCTGCTGCTGCTGCTGCACTGACGCTGCAGCCACCTTCGTAGACTTCTCAGGGCCTAAACAGTGAATTAATTCAACAGCAAGTTAGACAGACGCAGGCTGCTGCTGCTGCGCCGCCGTGGTCTTTCCAGCCCCCCGACTGGCACACCTCCAGCAGGGCTGCTGCCGACAGCTGGTGCATGCAGCAGCAGCAGCAGCAGCAGCAAGTGGCAGCAAGGGCCCGCGCTGCTGTGCTGCTTTCAAAAAGCTGCTCTTCTCTTTTGCTTCCTCCAGAAGAACTCGAATGCCCCCGCGAGGCCGCAGCAGCAAAGGCAGCAGCTCAGTCGGTTGCAGGAAGCAGCAAAGGGCTGTCAGTTAATTCTTGAAGTTCTCCAAATCAAGAAAGTTGAAATAAAATTGGAGAAGAACTTTTCGCATTTGTGCAGATCTGCAGCTGCAGCTGAACTCTCTCTGTGCAGCGGCGGGCGGCGCCACCAGTCCTGGCCGAGGATGGAGCGCGGATTTGCAAAGTTTGAGTAAATCAAACGGCCAAAATGGTGGAATAAAACGAAAAATAATGAAAGCAGTGTCCGGGAAAACTTGAATTGTCCGCAATAAACGCAGAACCAAGTCGGAACGCCCCAAGATGGAGTGGCTCCGGCGGTCCTGTCAGCGCCTCTTCGCGACGTCTTATGCCAAAAGCTCTTATCACGAAGGCAAAATTGACCCTTTTGCAAATGTTCAATGGTAAATAAGTCGCGGATTTCTTCGGATCGCGTGCAGGGGTGGGTGAGCAGTTCGGGAGGTGTACGTACACCCCAGCTGCGCAGGCGCTGCGTGCGCTCCGCTGTGCAGGATTGCGAGGCCATTTATGAAACGGAATATGCCAAAAGACCACATTTTAGCGAAGCCTCACAGAAGTTTGAAAGCTATTACCATGTTGGATGAGGAAACGCGGAACCACTGGCACGTTCTGGACGCCAAGGGCAAGGCAAGTCGGCATTCAACTTGCAAGTTTCAGCTTTCTGAGGCGATCTGGAGAGTATCAGCAACCAGTCTGTTTGAACTTGTCCATTAAATGTCTTTTTCTGAGATTATTATTCCGTCCCGAGGGTTTTTGGAGCTCGAGTTTGCCGGGAGTTGAAGTTCAGATTCCCGCGCTGCAGCCTGCGTGCAGCAGTGCTGCTGCGTGTATCCGGAGTTATTTTTTCACTTTTTTGAATTTATTTCGAATTTGTTTTCTTCTTTTCAGAGTGTTGGAGGCCTCGCAGCGCAGATTTCGCGGCTGCTGCAGGGAAAGCACCGCGTGGATTACTCGCCTTTGAAGGTTTCGGGCGACTCCGTGGTAGTGGTGAATGCAATTCACGTCAAGTTCTCGGGACACACTTGGGACACGAAGATCTACAGATTCCCCCGAAAGAGTGAGGCATTTGCACCGACTTTTCTTCACTTTTAGGGCTTTTTCCTGCTGCTGCCGCTGCTGCTGCTGCTGCTGCTGCTGCAGCACGCTGGCGCGTGGCTGTGTCCTCGTTTGCTGCTGCAGCGCACCCGGGAGGCCCGAAAGTGGTGACAGCAAAAACAATAATGGCGCGAAACCCTTCGATGATAGTGCGTGGGGCGTTGGGGTGTACGTACAGCGCGCAGCGTGGGGGTGCGGCGAGCGCTGCTGCGTTCGTGTTCATTTCCTTTCATTTCTTTTTCATCTCACCTTCTCTTTCCAATTCTTTTGCGTTTCTTTTGTTTATTATTTTAATTCTTTTTGTTTCTTTTTGCCGGGTGGCCGCAGATCAACCTCGCCGTCAAACGCATGCTGCCCAACAACCGCCTCAGACAACTCTTCTACAGGTGGACCAGTGGACCACTGGACCAATAAATAATAAACCAATAAAGTAATAAAAGATAATAAAACAATAAAACAATAAAATAACCAAACAACAACATAACAAACCAATACAATAATAAACCGATACAATAATAAGCCAATAAATCAATAATATAATAAACTAATAAGCCAATAAAAGAACAAACCACTTAACCAATGACCAGTGGTCCAGTGGACCACTGGACCACTGCTGGGGTTGGATACTGCTGTTAAAGGGCTTCCACCACTTCCCAGCTCTCTCCGGTTCAGTTGTGTAGCAATTTTGATGCTTTAATTGGAATAAATATATATATTATACACAGTACATAATATGCAATATATAATATGTAGTATATAATACATAATATATAATATGTGGAATATATAACATATAATGTACAGTATATAATATATATATACATCTACATATATATATTGTGCAGCTGTTGTCTACTTTATATTGTCTGCATTGCACATTGATTTCATTTCGTTAAATGTGATAAAAAGAAAAATATCTTTTGAGGAAGTGACGATGGCCTTGGGGTGTAGCGACAGGTGTGGCGTCTGGGGTGTACGTACACCCGGGCGTGGGGCAGAGGGCGGCGGAGTCGGAAAGACAGCTGCCGCTGCGTTCGACTTTTTAATTTCATTTTTAGTCAAATGCGATTTTCTTTCTTCAGCCACAAGCAGTGACGTTTCAATTAATGGAGTTGTATAAATATATGCAATTAGTTGAAATATATAAAGTGAAAAAAGAAAAAGAAATTACATAAATATGTACAGTTAGTTGAATTATGTAAAGTGAGAAAAGAAAAAGAAATTCGTTTCTTTTCCGAATTTATTATGCACGTTTGTTCGTGCAGGAAAAGCCAAAACTCTTCGAAGCATTTTGCGTCTCTTTTAATCCACACTCCCCTACGTTCCCCCGTTGCTGCTGCTGCTGCTGCTGCTGCTGCTGCACGCGCAGCTGTCCGTACAGTGCAGGGCTTGAGACTGCAGCAGAGAAAAGCTTTTTTGTTTTCTGTCGGTTTTATATTTGTAGAGAAGTTGTTTAGAGTGTAGACCTGCAGCAGGCTTAATGGCTGTGGGGCCCGGGGGGCCAGAAAACATGAAAGGGCCAGTTTAAAGCCATTTAATCTGAATTCGAATATATATATTTATGTTTGAATATAATTTTTAATTAATATGATTTTAACTTTAATTTCAATTTATAGTTAAAACTCGAAAGTTCGAACGGCGTGGCCAGAGGGCTGCTGCAGAGGTCCAGTGGTTAGCCAGCCGCCCCACAGGAAGAGCGAGGCCGACAGCGCCAAGGGAAAATTTGGCGAAGATTTGATCTCAAAACATGAATTTGATTTAAATAATAAGAAGTAAATAACAAATCAATGGCAAATAAACAACAAATGAATGAAAATGAATGCGAAAACCTCAGAAAATGAGCCAAGAGGCCGGCGAAGCTGCTCAGACGAGGGGGCAGCGGTCGAGCTCACCAGCCGCTGCAAACGAAGCCAAAGTGGCCCTGCTGTGGCTCAAATGCCGAATCTTATTAAATCATTTAATTGAAAAGAACTTTAGAGAAAATTAATTTCTTTTTTGGCGACTCTTTTTCCCCGCTGACTGGTGGCGCCAGTGCGGACACCTGGGGTGTACAGACACCTCTCGCCAGCTTCCCACCGCGCGAAAACCCGCAATATGACCCCCACACTTTCACTTTTAATAAATTAAACTTCATTCACTGTTCGCGTTTATTGTTTTTATCTCCAATTGTCGAAGGATCGGGCTTCGTAGGGCTTAATCTTGGCTGGGACATTGCAGCGCCAGAAAGTTGAATTTGGCGAACTTTTCTCTTTTTTCTCGATTTTTCTCTCCAAAGAACCAATTTAAAGAACTTCTACAAAACTAAACTTCAATTCAATTTATTTATTTCCCATTTTCGACGCATTTGCCTCTTCACCGGCGAAACAGAAAGCTGGACCTTCCTGGGGGGTGTCAACTTGGCTTTTCTTCTTTTCTGCTTTTCTTTTTCTTTTTTTTCTGCTGCACTTCCACCTTTTTCTTCCTCTGGGCTTCTTGGCTTCGAGTGTGGGCTTGTCTTTTGCTGCTTCTCCTCTCCAACTTTCGTGGCTTCTCTTTATCTCATTCTCTTCAAAACTTCCAAAAAATTGAAGACAAAAGCTCCACTGACGGACAACTCACTGCAGCTTGCTGCTGCTGCTGCTGCTGCTGCAGGAGCCGCCGCTGCTGCTGCTGTTGCTGCAGCAGGAGCTGCTACTGCTGCAGCACGAGCTGCTGCTGCTGCAGCTGCTGCAGCTCTGATGGGTCTCTGTGAGCTAATTGGCTCCTCTGGACTTCGCGGCTGTGTGTTTTGAGGTGTACGTACACTCCAAGTTGGTCTTTCCTTCTCGAAGATGCAAGAAATGAATTTCACTTATTTTCAAAAGTGAGAGTCTTCAGCGCAACAGTGAGTTATTTAATCAATTAAATTAAATTAAATTTAATTTAATTTAATTAAATTTAGTCAAGTTAAATTAAATTTAATTATTTCATTTTTATTCAAGTTAAAAAGCCCACAGGCCCAAATTCATTTTTTCTCTTTTTTATATTTTTGCCTTTTAAGTTTTATTTTCTTTTTGTTGCCTTGCTGGCGCTCGTTTTCTGTTTTGGTTTACTTTAATTTTGCATTTGTTTCATCTTTTGATTATTTTAATTTGCATTTATTTCAAATTTAATTTATTTTTATTTTCAGATTTGCACTCGCAGCTTTGCGGCCCACAATGGCTTCCTCCAGGTGTCTGTACACCCCAGCGCCTTCTCTCGAAACTTCTTTTGCTGCTTCCGAAGCAGCAACAAGCGCGCCTAGTCAAGAGCAAGAGTCAGCTGCTGCTGCTGCTGCTGCTGCTGCTGCAGTCTCTGCTGCTGCTGCCGCCGCTGCTGCTGAGCATGCGCTGCTGCTGCTGCTGCTGCTGGTGTTTCCGCAGGCTG